>NC_084758.1:14186396-14251396 GCF_033978785.1 Entelurus aequoreus
CCAGCACCTCCCTCGTGACATGTTCAAAGTTCTTCCGGAGGTGGGAATTGACAGGAGACTCTAATAGACGTTCCCAGCAGACCCTCACAATGCGTTTGGGCCTGCCAGGTCTGTCCAGCATCCTCCCCCACCATCGCAGCCCACTCACCACCAGGTGGTGATCGATAGAAAGCTCCGCCCCTCTCTTCACCGGAGTGTCCAAAACAGGCCGCAAATCCGATGACACAACTACAAAGTCGATCGTGGAACTGCGGCCTCGGGTGTCCTGGTGCCAAGTGCACATATGGACACCCTTATGTTTGAACATTGTGTTTGTTATGACCATCATTTCTACCTTTGGAAAATGGACAAACTAGTAAAAGTGTTACAAGTAAGTCATATGTTATTTTTTAACACAACGCTTTAAATGCTTCAACAGCTCCATGGACGTAAAGTTTTTATATATTTTTTATGCTGTTCCTGAAAATATATATATTTATATATATATATATTATGATGGGAAAAACACAAAATATGCATAATTTCCAAAAACAAGTTGCAAAGTGGAATACTTAATATGAGGTAAATGCAGCCTGTAATAGGTCAAAAATTCATAACACTGACTTTGATGCATTATTATTTTTGGAACAATGACAGTTGCTGGAAAATTTTCATTGTTCCAAAAATAATAATGCATCAAAATCATGAATTATTGACCTATTCCAGGCTGTATTTACCTCATATTAAGTATTCCACTTCGGATCTTGTTTTTGGAAATTATGTATATTTTGGGTTTTTCCCCATCATAAAAAAATGTTGTGAACAGCATAAAACATAAGAAATACTTAATTTTGATGCATTATTATTTTTGGAACAATGACAGTTGCTGGAAAATGGACAAACTAGTAAAAGTGTTACAAGTAAGTCATATGTTACTTTTTAACACAACACTTTAAATGCTTCAACAGCTCCATGGATGTAAAGTTTTTATATATTTGTTATGTTTAATGCTGTTCTAATAAAAAAATAAACAACATAAATAAATATGATGGAAAAACCCAAAATATGTATAATTTCCAAAAACAATTTGCAAAGTGGAATACTTCATATGAGGTAAATACAGCCTGTAATAGGTCAATAATTCATAACACTGATTTTGATTCATTATTATTTTTGGAACAATGACAGTTGCTGAAAAATGGACAAACTAGTAAAAGTGTTACAAGTAAGTCATATGTTACTTTTTAACACAACGCTTTAAATGCTTCAACAGCTCCATGGACGTACATTTTTATATATTTCTTATGTTTTATGCTGTTTGGGAGGGGGGAGGGGGGGAGGGGTTTATGATGGAGGAAAAACCCAAAATATACATAATTTCCAAAAACAATTTGCAAAGTGGAATACTTCATATGAGGTAAATACAGCCTGTAATAGGTCAATAATTCATGATTTTGATGCATTATTATTTTTGGAACAATGACAGTTGCTGGAAAATGGACAAACTAGTAAAAGTGTTACAAGTCATATATGATGTTTTTTAACACAACACTTTAAAAACTTCAACAGCTCCATGGATGTAAAGTTTTTATATATTTGTTATGTTTAATGCTGTTCTCATTAAAAAACAAAAACAAAACAAAAATATGATGGAAAAAGCCAAAATATGCATAATTTCCAAAAACAATTTGCAAAGTGGAATACTTCATATGAGGTAAATACAGCCTGTAATAGGTCAATAATTCATGATTTTGATGCATTATTATTTTTGGAACAATGACAGTTGCTGTAAAATGGACGAACTAGTAAAAGTGTGACAAGTAAGTCATATGTTATTTTTTAACACAACACTTTAAATGCTTCAACAGCTCCATGGACGTAAAGTTTTTATATATTTGTTATGTTTATCGCTGTTCTCATTAAAAAAAAAAATATGATGGAAAAACCCAAAATATGCATAATTTCCAAAAACAAGTTGCAAAGTGGAATACTTAATATGAGGTAAATACAGCCTGTAATAGGTAAATAATTCATAACACTGATTTTGATGCATTATTATTTTTGGAACAATGACAGTTGCTGGAAAATGGACAAACTAGTAAAAGTGTTACAAGTAAGTCATATGTTATTTTTTAACACAACACTTTAAATGCTTCAACAGCTCCATGGACGTAAAGTTTTTATATATTTGTTATGTTTATCGCTGTTCTCATAAAAAAATTAAAAAAATAAAATAAATATGATGGAAAAACCCAAAATATGCATAATTTCCCAAAACAATTTGCAAAGTGGAATACTTAATATGAGGTAAATGCAGCCTGTAATAGGTCAATAATTCATAACACTGATTTTGATGCATTATTATTTTTGGAACAATGACAGTTGCTGTAAAATGGACAAACTAGTAAAAGTGTTACAAGTAAGTCATATGTTACTTTTTAACACAACACTTTAAATGCTTCAACAGCTCCATGGACGTAAAGTTTTTAGATATTTGTTATGTTTATCGCTGTTCTCATAAAAAAATAATAAAAATAAATAAATATGATGGAAAAACCCAAAATATACATAATTTCCAAAAACAAATTGCAAAGTGGAATACTTACTATGAGGTAAATACAGCCTGTAATAGGTCAATAATTCATGATTTTGATGCATTATTATTTTTGGAACAATGACAGTTGCTGAAAAATGGACAAACTAGTAAAAGTGTTACAAGTAAGTCATATGTTATTTTTTAACACAACACTTTAAATGCTTCAACAGCTCCATGGACGTAAAATTTTTATATATTTGTTATGTTTATCGCTGTTCTCATAAAAAAATAAAATAAATGTGATGGAAAAACCCAAAATATGCATAATTTCCAAAAACAATTTGCAAAGTGGAATACTTAATATGAGGTAAATGCAGCCTGTAATAGGTCAATAATTCATAACACTGATTTTGATGCATTATTATTTTTGGAACAATGACAGTTGCTGTAAAATGGACAAACTAGTAAAAGTGTTACAAGTAAGTCATATGTTACTTTTTAACACAACGCTTTAAATGCTTCAACAGCTCCATGGACATAAAGTTTTTATATATTTGTTATGTTTAATGCTGTTCTCATAAAAAAATGAAATAAAAAATAAATATGATGGAAAAACCCAAAATATGCATAATTTCCAAAAACAATTTGCAAAGTGGAATACTTCATATGAGGTAAATGCAGCCTGTAATAGGTCAATAATTCATGATTTTGATGCATTATTATTTTTGGAACAATGACAGTTGCTGGAAAATGGACAAACTAGTAAAAGTGTTACAAGTAAGTCATATGTTACTTTTTAACACAACACTTTAAATGCTTCAACAGCTCCATGGATGTAAAGTTTTTATATATTTGTTATGTTTAATGCTGTTCTCATATAAAAACAAAAACAAAACAAAAATATGATGGAAAAACCCAAAATATGCATAATTTCCAAAAACAATTTGCAAAGTGGAATACTTCATATGAGGTAAATACAGCCTGTAATAGGTCAATAATTCATGATTTTGATGCATTATTATTTTTGGAACAATGACAGTTGCTGTAAAATGGACAAACTAGTAAAAGTGTGACAAGTAAGTCATATGTTATTTTTTAACACAACACTTTAAATGCTTCAACAGCTCCATGGACGTAAAGTTTTTAGATATTTGTTATGTTTAATGCTGTTCTCATAAAAAAATGAAATAAAAAAATAAATATGATGGAAAAACCCAAAATATGCATAATTTCCAAAAACAATTTGCAAAGTGGAATACTTACTATGAGGTAAATGCAGCCTGTAATAGGTCAATAATTCATAACACTGATTTTGATGCATTATTATTTTTGGAACAATGACAGTTGCTGAAAAATGGACAAACTAGTAAAAGTGTTACAAGTAAGTCATATGTTATTTTTTAACACAACACTTTAAATGCTTCAACAGCTCCATGGACGTTAAGTTTTTAGATATTTGTTATGTTTAATGCTGTTCTCATAAAAAAATAATAAAAAAAAAAAATATGATGGAAAAACCCAAAATATACATAATTTCCAAAAACAAGTTGCAAAGTGGAATACTTAATATGAGGTAAATACAGCCTGTAATAGGTCAATAATTCATGATTTTGATGCATTATTATTTTTGGAACAATGACAGTTGCTGGAAAATGGACAAACTAGTAAATGTATTACAAGTAAGTCATATGTTATTTGCTTCAACAGCTCCATGGACGTAAAGTTTTTAGATATTTGTTATGTTTAATGCTGTTCTCATTAAAAAACAAAAACAAAACAAAAATATGATGGAAAAACCCAAAATATGCATAATTTCCCAAAACAATTTGCAAAGTGGAATACTTAATATGAGGTAAATACAGCCTGTAATAGGTCAATAATTCATGATTTTGATGCATTATTATTTTTGGAACAATGACAGTTGCTGTAAAATGGACAAACTAGTAAAAGTGTGACAAGTAAGTCATATGTTATTTTTTAACACAACACTTTAAATGCTTCAACAGCTCCATGGACGTAAAGTTTTTAGATATGTGTTATGTTTAATGCTGTTCTCATAAAAAAATGAAATAAAAAAATAAATATGATGGAAAAACCCAAAATATGCATAATTTCCAAAAACAAGTTTCAAAGTGGAATACTTACTATGAGGTAAATACAGCCTGTAATAGGTAAATAATTCATAACACTGATTTTGATGCATTATTATTTTTGGAACAATGACAGTTGCTGGAAAATGGACAAACTAGTAAAAGTGTTACAAGTAAGTCATATGTTACTTTTTAACACAACACTTTAAATGCTTCAACAGCTCCATGGACGTAAAGTTTTTATATATTTGTTATGTTTAATGCTGTTCTCATTTAAAAAAAAAAAAAAAAAAAAATATGATGGAAAAACCCAAAATATGCATAATTTCCAAAAACAATTTGCAAAGTGGATTACTTAATATGAGGTAAATACAGCCTGTAATAGGTCAATAATTCATGATTTTGATGCATTATTATTTTTGGAACAATGACAGTTGCTGGAAAATGGACAAACTAGTAAAAGTGTTACAAGTCATATATGATGTTTTTTAACACAACACTTTAAATGCTTCAACAGCTCCATGGATGTAAAGTTGTTATATATTTCTTATGTTTTATGCTGTTTTTTGGGGGAGAATAAACATTTTTTATGATGGGGGGAAAAACAAGGGAGTGAAAAAGCAGGAACTATAAAGAGTCCAAAAACCAATCAGAACATAACTTAAACAAAACATGATCCCAGACATGACAAATAAAAACAGAATACAATGATTTGCAAATCCTTTTCAACTTATATTCAATTGAATAGACTGCAAAGACGAGATATTTAAAGGCCTACTGAAACCCACTACTACCGACCACGCAGTCTGATAGTTTATATATCAATGATGAAATTTTAACATTGCAACACATGCCAATACGGCCGGGTTAACTTATAAAGTGACATTTAAAACTTCCCGGGAAATATCCGGCTGAAACGTCGTATGCGCGTGACGAAGTCAGAGTAACGGAAGTTATGGTACCCCGTAGAATCCTATACAAAAAGCTCTGTTTTCATTTCATAATTCCACAGTATTCTGGACATCTTTTGCAATTTGTTTAATGAACAATGAAGGCTGCAAAGAAGACAGTTGTAGGTGGGATCGGTGTATTAGCAGCGGACTACAGCAACACAACCAGGAGGACTTTTTTGGAGCGCTAGCCGCGCTAGCCGCGCTAGCCGCGCTAGCCGCGCTAGCCGCCGACCTCACCTTGACTTCCTACGTCTCCGGGCCGCCAAACGCATCGGGTGAAGTCCTTCGTCCTTCTGCCGATCGCTGGAACGCAGGTGAGCACGGGTGTTGATGAGCAGATGAGGGCTGGCTGGCGTAGGTGGAGAGCTAATGTTTTTAGCATAGCTCTGTGAGGTCCCGTTGCTAAGTTAGCTTCAATGGCGTCGTTAGCATAGCATTGTTAACCTTCGCCAGGCTGGAAAGCATTAACCGTGTATTTACATGTCCACGGTTTAATAGTATTGTTGATTTTCTATCTATCCTTCCAGTCAGGGGTTTATTTTTTTGTTTCTATATGCAGTTAAAGCAAGATGCTATCACGTTAGCTCGTAGCTAAAGCATTTCGCCGATGTATTGTCGTGGAGATAAAAGGCACTGAATGTCCATTTCGCGTTCTCGACTCTCATTTTCAAGAGGATATAGTATCCCAGGTGGTTTAAAATACAAATCCTTGATCCACAATATAAAAAGGAGAGTGTGGAATCCAATGAGCCAGCTTGTACCTAAGTTACGGTCAGAGCAAAAAAAGATACGTCCATCACTGCCTCTCAAGTCCTTCACTGTAACGTTCCTCATCTACGAATCTTTCATCCTCGCTCAAATTAATGGGGTAATCATCACTTTCTCGGTCCGAATCTCTCTCGCTCTATTGTAAACAACGGGGAATTGTGAGGAATACTAGCTCCTGTGACGTCACGCTACTTCCGGTACAGGCAAGGCTTTTTTTTATCAGCGAGCAAAAGTTGCGAACTTTATCGTCGATTTTCTCTACTAAATCCTTTCAGCAAAAATATGGCAATATCGCGAAATGATCAAGTACGACACATAGAATGGATCTGCTATTCCCGTTTAAATAAAAAAAAATCATTTCAGTAGACCTTTAACGTTCGAACTGGAAAACTTCATTTTTTTAAAATATTAGCTCATTTAGAATTTGATGCCTGCAACATGTTTCAAAAAAGCTGGCTCAAGTGGCAAAAAAGACTGAGAAAGTTTAGTAATGCTCATCAAACACTTATTTGGAACGTCCCACAGGTGAAGAGGCTAATTGGGAACAGGTGGGTGCCATGAAATGCTCAGTCATTCACAAACAAGGATGGGGCGAGGGTCACCACTTTGTGAACAAATGCGTGAGCAAATTGTCGAACAGTTTAAGAACAACATTTCTCAACCAGCTATTGCAAGGAATTTCGGGATTTCACCATCTACGGTCTGTAATATCATCAAAAGGTTCAGAGAATCTGGAGAAATCACTGCACGTAAGCCATGATATTACCATACTTGCCAACCCTCCCGATTTTTCCGGGAGACTCACGAATTTCAGTGCCCCTCCCGAAAATCTCCCGGGGCAACCATTCTCCCGAATTTCTCCCGATTTTCACACGGACAACAATATTGAGGGCGTGCCGTGATGGCACTCCTTTTAACGTCCTCTACAACCTGTCGTTGTGTCCGCTTTTTCTCCATACAAACAGTCACATGTTGTATGCGGCTTCTCCAGACACACGTGAATGACCGCAAGACATACTTGGTCAACAGCCATACAGGTCACACTGAGGGTGTCCGTATAAACAACTTTAACACTGTTACAAATATGCGCCACACTGAGAACCCACACCAAACAAGAGTGACAAACACATTTCGGGAGAACATCCGCACCGTAACACAACATAAACACAACAGAACAAATACCCAGAATCCCTTGCAGCCCTAACACTTCCGGGCTACAATATACACCCCCGCCCACCTCAACCCCTCACCCCCACACCTCAAACCCCCCATCTCCCCAATTCGGAGGTCTCAAGGTTGGCAAGTATGGATATAACGGACCTTCAATCCCTCAGGTGGTACTGCATCAAAAAGCGACATCAGTGTGTTGCTGCCATTAAATTAAAGTTAATGATTATTTGCACAAAAAAAAAGTGGTTTCTCAGTGTGAATATGAAATATCTTGTCTTTGCAGTCTATTCAATTGAATATAAGTTGAAAAGGATTTGCAAATCATTGTATTCTGTTTTTATTTACCATTTACACAACGTGCCAACTTCACTGGTTTTGGGTTTTGTACAAATATGTAAATGAGCTCGCAATCATTCTTCTTCTTTTTTAATTGATGTAGTTTATGCAGGCCTGGCTCTAACCAATCTGGCGCCCTAGGCAAGATTTTAGGTGGCGCCCCCCCACATCGGCAGTGAAGTGTATATACTCACAAGAAACCGAATAGCTTTGTCTTTGACCTTTTTTTTACTTAAAGAAAGCAAATTAACATATTATATGAGAATGTTGTGTTATGATTATCTTTAACCGAATCACAGCAGTGCTCAAATTAAAAAACAGCATTCCCTCTCATGTGATATTGCTTAATTAACATTAATGATGTGCACTTTAACAACTAGGCTTACAACTATACCTAATATATAAAGGGGTGGAAAAGTGACTATTACCTGCAGGGCAAACATTCGCTAACCAGAAGGCAATAACAATGTAAACAAAAAACACCTGCTTAAAAGATCTAATACAAATGTCCCTGAGGAATGTAAGGTAGGAGTACTGTAATTACCTAACGTTACATTATTATTTTCCATAACAATTTAGCCCCCTCCACAATATTAACCCGACGTTAAAGCAGAACTAGCTATTTATTGATTAGCAATTGCCGAATCATGTAACATTAGCTTAATGCTAAAAAGCCAGGTTACTATCACATTCTGTAACAGACAAATAATTTCATGTAGGCTAACGTTACCTACCTGCTACCTCTGTCTTTTTCTCGTTTCTCCTCTTCTTTTCTCTTTTTTCTTCCCTGGGCACCTGACAGTTTTGGCCGTTTTGACATCTTGTGTTGATTTTTTGATGTGGTGACGTCCAAAAAGAGTCATGATACGGGAAGGGAGGGGGCACACCGTGCGGGGGGAGGGGGGGGGGGGGCGTAATGTTGTAACAAATAATATTTCTATTAAATAGGCTTTACTTTGCATTTTAATTAACGTGGGATTATTTTTTGTATTTAGAAATAATAGTACCAACTTTTTTTTTCTTTTTTTTTTCTCCAACATTTGTGGCACTGGCGTGGCGCCCCCTGAGGGACGGCGCCTTTAGCATTTGCCTATAGGGCCTATGCCACCCTAAGGCCCTGTAGATGACAACAATCACATAGTTAATTGTATCGATGATTTCAGTCATTAAAAATGGTCTTTTTCGAAGTCAACCGCGCTCCTCGCCATTCCGTCCCATTCTGTCATGGTCCGTCCTCGGGCGTCACATGGACCCGGGGGGGAATTCAGCGTGTGCGCGGAGAGACCGTGAGAACGTCACAGAGTGGAGGGCGGAAGTGAGAGCGAGGGGAGAGAGAGAGAGAGAAAACCCCTGTTTCACCCTGGCGTGCTGAGTCAGCGCAAGTGGAAAAAGTAGGTGGGAGTTCCTCTCACTCTTCCCGTCTTCTCTGGAGTCCCTCTCCTGTATGTGCATCACAGAAACAACCAGAATAAATTCCCCCCTTCCTGACCCACATTTATGGTTATGTTTTGTGCAACCTCTTAATATTTCGTCATTTTAAGACGTGCTGTCAGGAGAAAGTAAAACTTTCTTTTTCCTCAAAATAGATTTTATCTTGGCCAACAATTCAACAAATGTTTTCTACAAAACCCAAAAGCAGTTAAGTTGTCGCGTTGTGTAAATGGTAAATAAAAACAGAATACAATGATTTGCAAATCCTTTTCAACTTATATTCAATTGAATAGACTGCAAAGACAAGATATTTCATGTTCACACTGAGAAACGTAATTTGTTTTTCCAAATAATCATTGAGAATTTAATGGCAGCAACACATTGCAAAAAAGTAGTCACAGGGGCATTTTTACTACTTTGTTACATGGCCTTTCCTTTTAACAACACTCAGTAAACGTTTGGGAACTGAGGAGACACATTTTTGAAGCTTCTCAGGGGGAATTCTTTCCCATTCTTGCTTGATGTACAGCTTAAGTTGTTCAACAGTCCGGGGGTCTCCGTTGTGGTATTTTAGGCTTCATAATGCACCACACATTTTCAATGGGAGACAGGTCTGGACTACAGGCAGGCCAGTCTAGTACCCGCACTCTTTTACTACGAAGCCACGCTGTTGTAACACGTGGTTTGGCATTGTCTTCCTGAAATAAGCAGGGGCGCCCATGATAATGTTGCTTGGATGGCAACATATGTTGCTGCAAAACCTGTATGTACCTTTCAGCATTAATGGTGCCTTCACACATGTGTAAGTTACCCATGCCTTGGGTACTAATACACCCCCATACAATCACACAGGCTGGCTTTTACACTTTGCACCTAGAACAGTCCGGATGGTTCTTTTCCTCTTTGCACACGACGTCCACAGTTTCCAAAAACAATTTGAAATGTGGACTCGTCAGACCACAGAACACTTTTCCACTTTGTATCAGTCCATCTTAGATGAGCTCGGGCCCAGCGAAGCCGGCGGCGTTTCTGGGTGTTGTTGATAAATTGTTTTCGCTTTGCATAGTAGAGTTTTAACTTGCACTTACAGATGTAGCGACCAACTGTAGTTACTGACAGTGGTTTTCTGAAGTGTTCCTGAGACCATGTGGTGATGTCCTTTACACACTGATGTCGCTTTTTGATGCAGTACTGCCTGAGGGTTCGAAGGTCACAGGCATTTAATGTGGGTTTTCGGCCTTGCTGCTTTTGTGCAGTGATTTCTCCAGATTCTCTGAAACTTTTGATGATATTTCGGACCGTAGATGGTGAAATCCCTAAATTCCTTGCAATAGCTGGTTGAGAAATATTGTTCTTAAACTATTGGACAATTTTCTCACGCATTTGTTCACAAAGTGGTGAACCTCGCCTCATCCTTGTTTGTGAATGACTGAGCATTTCATGGAAGCTGCTTTTATACCCAATCATGGCACCCACCTGTTCCCTATTAGCATGTTCACCTGTGGGATGTTCCAAATAAGTGTTTGATGAGCATTCCTCAACTTTCTCTGTCTTTTTTGCCACTTGTGACAACTTTTTTGAAACATGTTGCAGGCATCAAATTCCAAATGAGCTAATATTTGCAAAAAATAACAAATACGTGCAAATTTGGGAAATTGTACAAATTGCCAAAACTCCACAAACATGCATAAATATTTTTACTCGCGTCCAACGATCCGCAGCTAAAAAAACATCTATTTTCTTTGATTAAAGGATTCGTTGGTAAGAAAAATATTTTTTTTAAATAAAAAATAATTTGCAAATAAAAAAAACTATTCAAAAATTCAAAGAAACTCTTTTCTTCAATTAAGAAAACTATTTACAATTAAAAAAAAAATATTATGCAAGTAAAAACAAAATGATTTGCAAGTTACAACAATTTTATGCAATCAGAAAAACAACTCGCAAGTAAAAAAAAAAAAAAAACTTCCTAAGATTAAAAAAACAATTTTCTTCAATTAAAAAAACAATTTAAAAAAAACAACAACCAAAAATAACATTTTCTTTAATTAAAAAACAATTTTAAAGTAAAAAGAAAAACGATTTTCTTTAATTGATAATATGATTGGCAATTAAAAAAAATTTTTTATGCAGGTACAAGTATGAAAACAATTATCTGTAATTAAAGAAACGATTCGCAGGGTAAAAAAATAATTTTCTCCAATTAAAAATGTTCTTCAATAAAAAAATACATTTACAATCAAAACATGTTTCTTTAATTAAAAACCAATTCGGATGTAAAAAAAAACCCAACTATAATTATCTTTATATAAATAAAACAATTCGTATTTAAAAAAAAAAAAATCTTTAATTAAGAAAACGATTCACAATTAAAAAAAACAACACATTTTTCTTTGTATAAAAAAAAAATATTCAAAAGTTATAAAAAAAAATTAAACTTTTTTTTCAATTAAGAAAACGATTTTCTTCAAATAAAAAAACAACTAAAACAAAAACAACAACAAAAAACATTTTCTTCAATTAAAAACAATTTTGAAGTAAAAAGAAAAACGATTTTCTTCAATTGAGAAAACGATTCACAATTTTTTTTAAATAACTATTTTATACAAGTAAAAACTTTTTTTTTATTTTAGAACAATTTTCTTCAGGTAGACAATGATTCGCAAGTATGAAAACAACTTTCTGCAATTAAAGAAACGATTCACATGTTAAAAATAAATTTTCCGCAATTAAAGATTTTCTTCAATTAAAAAAAACGATTCCCAATCAAAACATTTTTCTTGAATTAAAAACCAATTCGGAAGTAAAAAAAACCCCAATAAATTTATAAATAAAACGATTAAAAATAAAAATGTTTCTTCAATTAAGAAAACAATTCACAATTTAAAAAAAACTATTTATTTTTTTGATAAAAATAATAATAATAATTTTGCAAGGACAAAAATTCACTTGCATGCACGAAAACAATTTTCTTCAGGTAAAAAAATTATTTGCAAGTAAACTATTTTCTTTAAGGAAAGAAACGCTCCGCAAATATAAAAACTATTTTCTTCTAATTAAAAAATCAATTTGCAAGCATAAAAACAATTTTCTGCAAGTGAAACGATTAGCTCTTTTGGCTCATAGGACCCCGAAGGCAGCGGACAGGTACCGTCAGGCCAAGCAATGTGCGGCTTCAGCAGTCGCAGAGGCAAAAACTCGGACATGGAGTTCGGGGAAGCCATGGAAAGCGATTCTGGACCACCATCCGCCGCCTCAGGAAGGGGAAGCAGTGCAATGTCAACACCGTGTATGGTGAGGATGGTGTTCTGCTGACCTCGACTGCAGATGTTGTGGATCGGTGGAGGGAATACTTCGAAGACCTCCTCAATCCTACCAACACGTCTTCCTATGAGGAAGCAGTGCCTGGGGAATCTGCGGTGGGCTCTCCTATTTCTGGGGCTGAGGTTGCAGAGGTAGTTAAAAAGCTCCTCGGTGGCAAGACCCCGGGGGTGGATGAGATTCGCCCGGAGTTCCTTAAGGCTCTTGATGCCGTGGGGCTGTCTTGGTTGCAACATCGCGTGGACATCAGGGGCGGTACCTCTGGATTGGCAGACCGGGGTGGTGGTTCCTCTCTTTAAGAAGGGGAACCGGAGCGTGTGTTCCAACTATCGTGGAATCACACTCCTCAGCCTTCCCGGTAAGGTCTATTCAGGTGTACTGGAGAGGAGGCTACGCCGGATAGTCGAACCTCGGATTCAGGAGGAACAGTGTAGTTTTCGTCCTGGTCATGGAACTATGGACCAGCTCTATACTCTCGGCAGGGTCCTTGAGGGTGCATGGGAGTTTGCCCAACCAGTCTACATGTGCTTTGTGGACTTGGAGAAGGCATTCGACCGTGTCCCTCGGGAAGTCCTGTGGGGAGTGCTCAGAGAGTATGGGGTAACGGACTGTCTGATTGTGGCGGTCCACTCCCTGTATGATCAGTGTCAGAGCTTGGTCTGCATTTCCGCCAAGGCTGCCCTTTGTCACCGATTCTGTTCATAACTTTTATGGGCAGAATTTCTAGGCGCAGTCAGGGCGTTGAGGGGATCCGGTTTGGTGGCTGCAGGATTAGGTCTCTGCTTTTTGCAGATGATGTGGTCCTGATGGCTTCATCTGGCCAGGATCTTCAGCTCTCACTGGATCGGTTCGCAGCTGAGTGTGAAGGGACTGGGATGAGAATCAGCACCTCCAAGTCAGAGTCCACGGTTCTCGCCCGGAAAAGGGTGGAGTGCCATCTCCGGGTTGCGGAGGAGACCCCGCCCCAAGTGGAGGAGTTCAAGTACCTCAGAGTCTTGTTCACAAGTGAGGGAAGAGTGGATCGTGAGATCGACAGGCGGATCGGTGCGGCGTCTTCAGTAATGCGGACGCTGTATCGATCCGTTGTGGTGAAGAAGGAGCTGAGCCGGAAGGCAAAGCTCTCAATTTACCGGTCGATCTATGTTCCCATCCTCACCTATGGTCATGAGCTTTGGGTTATGACCGAAAGGACAAGATCACGGGTACAAGCGGCCGAAATGAGTTTCCTCCACCGGGTGGTGGGGCTCTCCCTTAGAGATAGGGTGAGAAGCTGTGCCATCCGGGGGGAGCTCAAAGTAAAGCCGTTGCTCCTCCACATCGAGAGGAGCTAGATGAGGTGGTTCGGGCATCTGGTCCCCTAGGGAGGTGTTTAGGGCACGTCCGACCGGTAGGAGGCCACGGGGAAGACCCAGGACACGTTGGGAAGACTATGTCTCCCGGCTGGCCTGGGAACGCCTTGGGATCCCCCGGGAGGAGCTGGACGAAGTGTCTGGGGAGAGGGAAGTCTGGGCTTCCCTGCTTAGGCTGCTGCCCCCGCGACCCGACCTCGGATAAGCGGAAGAAGATGGATGGATAGAAAAAATGTGTATTTTTTTTACTTGCAGAAAAAAAAATTCTTTACTTGTGAATCATTTTTTTTCATTGAAGAATTGTTTATTTTTTACTTGCCAATTGTTTATTTAAAAAAAAAAAGTTTATTTATTTGCAAATTGTTGGGTGTTAGTAAAAACATTTTTTGTGTCTTTGTGGAATTTTGGCATTAATGTCACTCCATACAAGTTGTCCTGATTTAGTCAACTAGTTATTGAATGACTAAAACTTTGCTTCTTCCTACTCCTTTCCAAATCCGGTTGCAGAACTAGCACTGGCTTAAACACGTGGCGGGCAAACCGGCGTACCTGTCTCCAGGTAATGTTGTCTTTTTCCACACCAACAAAGCACTGAAAAGTAAGGGTCTGCTTTTAAAATTGTGCTCGCTCGATGCTAATATACATTGGGTATGCCAAAGACATGCTACTCATTACCATTAGTTTCCATGGCGATTTCAACACCTCCACATTTGGTAGTGAAAAGTAAAACTAAGACGCACGCTCTAATCAAACTGCTGGTGTGTAGGAAGTGCGACAAAAGACATTCACCCTCATGGCAAAGACTACTTCCTGACTATGGCAACACACCTGGGACAAACTTGACAGGGTTGACACAAAGAGCAAGAGTGCACGCCATGATGGTAAACGCACAGGAAGCGTGCCAGGAGGGTGGGGGTGGGGGGTGGCCGCCTCTGCTTATCTTGAGCTGTAACCAAGGGTGTACTTTGTGCGCGTTGACTAAATATCCTAGCACTGCTGACCTGGCAGAAACAACTAACTTTGTGCTTGGTTGGAAGATGGCACACATTTTTAGCTGGCTAGCAACAAAACTGCTTGCATTTTGACAAATAAAAACATAAATACAGTATATTTATCAACGCATAGATACATGTACACATATACTGTAAATGACTCAAAATGTGTGCCTCGGTCACTGTGCAGAGACGCCATGACGCCAAACCGACTTATCATGCCCTCCACCAGGGCATCAGCAATGGTCTCTGCCTCCTGGTTGGGAATGGCGTATGCCTCTGGCCACTTAGTGAAATAGTCTATGGCGGAGAGGACATAGCGGTTCCCCTTGTCAGACCGTGGGTACGGTCCTGTAATGTCAATTCCCACCCTGTCCATGGGGCACCCCACTGGGAACTGTTGGAGTGGTGCCTGTGAGCCTTTGCGGGCAACGCAGGGGTCACAGCGGCGGCAGAAGTCTTCCACTTCTCTGTTCTGCCTACCCCAATAGAACCCCTGTCGCAGCCGCTTAAGTGTTTTGGCGACCCCGAAATGTCCAGACCCACCTTCCCCATGCACTGCCTTAAGCACTGCCCCTTGCAGTCCCTTTGGCACCACCACCAGCCACTGTTCTTCCCCCGTGGCCGCGGCCTTAAATGCCCGCTGCAGCATGCCTTGGGACACCCGTAGTGAGTCAAACATGGCCCACAGGCCCTTGATAGCCTTGGAGAACGGTGCCACCGCCTCCCAAGGCGGGCGTTGTCGAGCCTCTACCCACTGCAAGACAGGCTGAAGGTCTTTGTCCTCTTCCTGCGCGTGCCTCCAATCAGCATTCGCCACAGTCTGTAGTTCCCTGCAGACAACGTTATCAGCCTGACTGACGGCCGCACACTCTGCGCCCTCTGCCCGCCGCTCTTGTTCCCAAGCTTCCCTGCGCTCGCAGTAACGACATCCGTCTGGTGCACACGGCCGGCGCGAGAGCTCGTCCGGGTTGGAGTGGCGAGCACCTGGCCGATGTTCTATTTCAAAGTTGTATCCTTGTAACTCTTCCAACCACCTGCCGACCTACCCTTCCGGCTCCCGGAAGGTCAATAGCCACTGGGCCCGGGCCCGGCGCCGTTTCCCGGCTCACAACGAGTGGCAGGGCACTCCCTGCAAAAGTGTCCAGGTTGGCCACATCCCCAGCAGACCTGCATGGGGCGCGGGCCAAGTTGACCCTGCAGAGTCACCGCCCTCAGTAGTTGGGTAATTTCTGTCGCCCAAGCCGGAGCCCTGTCACTAGACGGGTGTGACGATGCCACCCTCACTGAATGGGGTTTCACTTCCAGTTCCCCAGCTGCAGCTGCTCTCCCCAGCATCTCCCTCTCGACGGCAGCTTCCAGTGCCTCCTGCAAGGACCTTGGGTGCTGAAGCTGCACTTGCACGTGCAGGTCAAGAGGAGTAATGGCTCCAACAAACCGGTCAGTCGCGAGCTCGTTCCGTGCATCAGCAGGCAGGTGACCATATGCACGGCGCAACTGGCCCTCAATGTCATTGGCGAGCTCCCGGAGTGGCTCGCCAGGCTTCCTGCACCTCCCTCTCAGTTCAGTTTTTAAAGGCGTTGGCTGAGACCATCTCCGTGCCTCCTCTTGAGTTCACCCACCAGGGCTGCGTAGCACCGCTGATGTTCAGGATACAGCAGCAGGAGGCACAAAAGAGCCTCTCCCTCCAACCACAAAGCCAATTGCAATGCTTTGTCCCTTGCTTCCCACCTTCTAGCGTCCGCCAACAGTTCAAATTGAGCATGGAACGCCTCCCAATCTGATCCACCGGTAAATTTTGGCGTCTTCACTGAGGCAGCAGACGGTGGGGGGGGGGGACGCACCGTGCGGGGAAGCCGTGGGCGGCGGCGGCGGCGGCAGCGGCGACATCTTTACGTCTTCACGGGCCGACGGGCCGCTTGTGTGCGAGCAGGAGCCCGGCTGTTCGACGGTCACCCGCTCCAAAACAGCGTCATCCCACTCAACTTTAAACTTAATCTCACCATAGCTAAACATGCTAAATGGCTTGCGGTCCTAGCTTACTCACAGACTGAAGCTAACTGGCTAATGCGCGGTACGCAGCGACAAAGTCTCTTTCGAAATCGCCGTTTTTACTTCTGACACCAGTGTAATAATCCCAGGAATGTAGGCTTATACAAGTTCTTTGTTTGTCTTGTCTTTATTGTACAAGATGCAATTCAACCACACAGCAGCTCCAATGAGTGTCTACCTCCTTTTCCCGGCAAAACTCAAGTATTTGGCCAGTGTTTAGACAGAAAAGGGAGAACGGACGCATTTTGGCTTAAAAAGTAAAGATAAAGGTAAAGTTATAACACTGAAATGCCCTCAGGAAGAGGTGCTTTAAGACATGGCTAGCTAGCTAGCGGCTAACATCCATCTGCCGTCGGCAGTGTTTTAGCTACTTCTAAATCACTAATCCTCACCTCCATGGCGACAAATAAAGTAAGTTTCTTACAAGTATCATCCCTGCAGGTTGAGGAATAGCTAAACATGCTACACACCGTAGGAGGATACAATAGCTCACCGGCGTCACAAAGTAAACACACGCCATGGGTGGATCTACACCTGACATCCACTGTAATGATACCAAGTGCAGGCATGTATGTAGTCGATACTACTATGATTACGTCAATATTTTTTGCCATCACAAAATCTTAAATTCATATTATGTTTATAAACTCAGAAAATACGTCCAAGGACACCCATCCATCCATTTTCTACCGCTTGTCCCTTTTGGGGTCGCGGGGGGTTCTGGAGCCTTATCGCAGCTGCATTCGGGCACATGAGGACTTAAATTATGACCAATGTATGATCCTGTAACCACTTGGTATCGCATTGATACCAAAATTTGTGGTGTCATCCAAAACTAATATAAAGTATCAAACAACAGAAGAATAAATGATTATTACATTTTAACAGAAGTGTAGATAGAACATGTTAAAAGAGAAAGTAAGCAGATATTAACAGTAAATGAACAAGTAGATTAATAATTCATTTTCTACCACTTGTCCTTTATAATGTTTACAAAATAATAGAATATAAATGACACAATATGTTACTGCGTATGTCAGCAGACTAATTAGGAGCCTTTGTTTGTTTACTTACTACTAAAAGACAAGTTTTCTAGTACGTTCACTATTTTATTTAAGGACAAACTTGCAATAATAAACATATGTTTAAGGTACCCTAAGATTTTTTGTTAAAATAAAGACAATAATGACATTTTTTTGTGGTCCCCTTTATTTACAAAAGTACCGAAAAGTATCGAAATAATTTTGGTACCGGTACCAAAATATTGGTATCAGGACATATACTGTATATATATATATATATATATATATATATATATATATATATATATATATATATATGTCATACTTGCCAACCTTGAGACCTCCAATATCGGGAGGTGTGTGTGTGTGTGTGTGTTAGGGGGCGTGGTTAGGGGCGTGGTTATTTACAGCTAGAATTCACCAACTCGGGTATTTCATATATCTTTCATATATATATATATATATATATATATATATATATATATATATATATATATATATATATATATATATATATATATATATATGTCATACTTGCCAACCTTGAGACCTCCAATATCGGGAGGTGTGTGTGTGTGTGTGTGTGTGTGTCATACTTGCCAACCCTGAGACCTCCAATATCGGGAGGGGTGTGTGTGTGTGTGTGTGTTAGGGGGCGTGGTTAGGGGCGTGGTTATTTACAGCTAGAATTCACCAACTCGGGTATTTCATATATCTTTCATATATATATATATATATATATATATATATATATATATATATATATATATATATATATATATATATATATATATTTTTATATATATATATATATATATATATATATATATATATATATATATATATATATATATATATATATATATACATATATATATATATATATATATATATATATATATATATATATATATATATATATATATATATATATGAAATACTTGACTTTCAGTGAATTCTAGCTATATATATATATACTGTATATATATATATATATATATATATATATATATATTTATTTTATTTACATAGGAAAAAAAAACTACTTGAATTTCAGTGTATCGGTGGCTATCCATTAGATCGCAGTATTGTCCTGTTTAACTTCTCCGTTCATGATGAGTATATCATTTCGGCCACGTGTTCAATGGAGAAGTCTGTTCTACAAAATGTACAGGCAACATAATTACATACCCCTTCCCCTTCGAACTGTTCTGGATGAACTGAAATTCTTGATTCCATTCGTTTTGGAACTTGCAAGCGTACTTCTTCATCTTGCTCGTCGACGGCGTCGCCATGTCTGTAATTTCCTCGTTCTTCTGCTTCGTCTCCTTGTTGTGTGCGCAGTTGTGCACTCTACTCTCTAAAAGCCCTAGATGTTATGACGTCATTGGGCAGGCAAGCTGTTTATATTGTGGGAAAGCGGACGTGAGAACAGGCTGTCCCCACTCAGTCTCAGGTCCGCATTGAGCTGGAGGGGGCGTGGCCTCCAGCTCCGGCTGAATACCGGGAGTTTGTCGGGAGAAAATCTCTGCCGGGAGGTTGTCGGGAGAGGCGCTGAATACAGGGATTCTCCCGCTAAAAACGGGAGGGTTGGCAAGTATGATATATATATATATATATATATATATATATATATATATATATATATATATATATATATATATATATATATATATGTGTGTGTGTGTGTGTGTGTGTGTGTGTGTGTGTGTGTATATACAAACATATATGCATATACATATGTATGTATATACATAGCTGTATATACATGTAAATATATACATATATGTATGTACGTATGTGTATATATGTGTGTGTATGTGTATATATGTATATGTTTGTGTTTATATGTGTATATGTATGTTTGTATATATGTATATGTTTGTGTTTATATGTGTATATGTATGTATATACAATATATGTATGTGTATATATGTATATGTATGTATGAATATACATATATTGTATATACTGTATATATATATATATATATATATATATATATATATATATATATATATATATATATATATATATATATATATATATATATATATATATATATATATATATAATACAGGGCTCAAATTTAACCATGGCATCCGCGGCAACTACCATGACCGCCCTTGTGACTTGCCGTAATGCCCTAAAAAAATGACCAACTTTGCTTTTTACTTGTTAATGGACGGGGGTTGTAACAATAAATGGTATAATGATAATTTGCGATAAAATTCCAGACGGTTAGTAACACCTTCTAATTTTTTAATGACCGAAAACAAGTGTTGTTTGGCTTGATAATCATGGCGGACTGACGACACAGACTTTGCTCCGGACATTTCCCCTCGGAGTAAACGGCTTGGTTTAACGTCATTTTCCCTCGCTTCCCGCCGTGCGTTGTCCCCACACTAAAAGTAAACAGCGAAGGAGAAAAACGATTTGATGTTACTTTTATTTTCTCAATACAGCGTCCATCAGCTGCTGTGACTAAGAGTTAATGAGGTGAGGCGGCGTGTCGTGCATGTTGTCACAATTTGTGTATTCGATGTGAGAGGTGTTGGCCAAACTGTTGTGCTGATAGGAGGCCAAGAGCCAAGTGTTTTCTGAGCTGGCACGTGCTGAAAAAAGTTTTTTAAAGAAAACCCTGTTTTTATGGCAAAAACACAAAATAGGCAGTATTTTCGTCAAAAAGGTTTGAAAAGTGTAACATTTAAAGTGAAGTAATTGGAGCCTAAATATATCAATAATTCATAACAACATTGATTTTGATTTATTACTATTTTTTGAGCAATGATTAAAAGGATTAAAAGGAAATCCCACTAAACATTTCAGGGATCCAAAAGGTTCCCACTCATAAAAGTGTTAAAAATAAAACATACATTTTTTTGTTCTACTTTCAATGCTTTAATCTCAAGATCAACTTCAGATCTGTCATTATAATTTCTTCCTTTTTTTTTTGTTATATGCCATTTTTGTCATAATAAACATGTTTTTAATGACAAACACAAAATATACAATATTTCCCCTGAAAAAATGTTCAAAGTGTAATATTTGAAGTGAATAATTGGAGCCTTAAATAGGTCAATAATTAATTACAACATTAATTTTGATTCATTATTATTTTTTAAGCAATGACAGTTTAAAAACAATATTGCAACTTTTTCTCGTTACATTTTACCTGGATGCTCTTTTAGTCCATTTTTCATGTTAGTTTAAAAAAATATATATATTTATAGAATGTGCCGTTAAAAACTGCACTTTGGACACCTGTGGCACGGATAGATGAGGAAGTTTCCTGATCTGGTCACTCTGGCACGGACACCTGTTGCGAGGCAGAACCTGTCGGTCGTTCATGTCGCCCTTCCCCACCTATATGTATATACATGTATGTATATATGTATGTAAGTATCTATATGCATGTATGGATTTATGTTTAGATTTATATGTATGTATATATATACATATATATATATATATATATATATATATATATATATATATATATATATATATATATATATATATATATATATATATATATATATATATATATATATATATATATATGTGTATATATATATATATATATACACAGTATATATATATATATATATATATGTATATACAGTATGTATATGTGTATGTATGCATATATATATATATATAAGTTTAGATTTATATGTATGTATAGATATATATGTACATGTATGTATATATATATATATATATATATATATATATATATATGTGTATATATATATATATATATATATATATATATATATATATATATATATATATATATACAGTATATATATATATATATATATGTATATACAGTATGTATATGTGTATGTATGCATATATATATATATATATATATATATATATATATATATATATATATATATATATATATATATATATATATATATATATATATATATATATATATATATATATATATATATATGTAGATGTGTATATGTATGTCCGCCCTGAGATCGGTCGAGAAACCCCGGCCGAGTCATACCAAAGACTATAAAAATGGGAGCCATTACCTCCCTGCTTGGCACTCAGCATCAAGGGTTGGAATCGGGGGTTAAATCACCAATATGATACCCGGGCGCGGCCACCGCTGCTGCTCACTGCTCCCCTCACCTCCCAGGGGGTGAACAAGGGGATGGGTCAAATGCAGAGGTTAATTTCACCACACCTAGTGTGTGTGTGACAATCATTGGTACTTTATTATTATTATTATATATGCATGTGTATACACGTATGTATATGTATGTAAGTATATGCATGTATTGATTTATACATGTATGTTTAGATTAACATGTATGTATGGATATATCTCAATCAATCAATCAATGTTTATTAATATAGCCCTAAATCACAAGTGTCTCAAAGGGCTGCACAAGCCACAACGACATCCTCGGTACAGAGCCCACATACGGGCAAGGAAAAACTCACCCCAGTGGGACGTCGGTGAATGACTATGAGAAACCTTGGAGAGGACCGCATATGTGGGTAGCTAAACCGTGTAGTATTTTATACGTAAGTAGTAAAACCTTAAAGTCGCATCTTAGGTGCACAGGAAGCCAGTGCAGATGAGCCAGTTTAGGCGTAATATGATCAAACTTTCTTGTTTTTGTCAAAAGTCTTGCAGCCGCATTTTGTACCAACTGTAATCTTTTAATGCTAGACATAGGGAGGCCCGAAAATAAAACGTTACAGTAATCGAGACGAGACGTAACGAACGCATGGATAATGATCTCAGCGTCGCTAGTGGACAAGATGGAACGAATTTTAGCGATATTACGGAGATGAAAGAAGGCCGTTTTAGTAACACTCTTAATGTGTGACTCAAACGAGAGAGTTGGGTGGAAGATAATACCCAGATTCTTTACCGAGTCTCCTTGTGTAATTATTTGGTTGTCAAATGTTAAAGTGGTATTATTAAATAGATGTCGGTGTTGAGCAGGACCGATAATCAGCATTTCCGTTTTCTTAGCGTTGAGTTGCAAAAAGTTAGCGGACATCCATTGTTTAATGTCATTAAGACACGCCTCCAGCTGACTACAGTCCGGCGTGTTGGTCAGCTTTAGGGGCATGTAGAGTTGGGTGTCATCAGCATAACAGTGAAAGCTAACACCGTATTTGCGTATGATGTCACCTAGTGGCAGCATGTAAATACTAAAGAGTGCAGGGCCAAGAACCGAACCCTGGGGAACTCCGCACGTTACCTTAAAGGCCTACTGAAAGCCACTACTACCGACCACGCAGTCTGATAGTTTATATATCAATGATGAAATCTTAACATTGCAACACATGCCAATACGGCCGGGTTAACTTATAAAGTGACATTTTAAAATTCCCGGGAAATATCCGGCTGAAACATCGCGGTATGATGACGTATGCGCGTGATGAAGTCCGAGTAACGGAAGTTATGGTACCCCGTAGAATCCTATACAAAAAGCTCTGTTTTCATTTCATAATTCCACAGTATTCTGGACATCTTTTGCAATTTTTTTAATGAACAATGAAGGCTGCAAAGAAGACAGTTGTAGGTGGGATCAGTGTATTAGCAGCGGACTACAGCAACACAACCAGGAGGACTTTGTTGGAGCGCTAGCCGGGCTAGCCGCGCTAGCCGCGCTAGCCGCCGACCTCACCTTGACTTCCTACGTCTCCGGGCCGCCAAACGCATCGGGTGAAGTCCTTCGTCCTTCTGCCGATCGCTGGAACGCAGGTGAGCACGGGTGTTGATGAGCAAATGAGGGCTGGCTGGTGTAGGTGGATAGCTAATGTTTTTAGCATAGCTCTGTGAGATCCCGTTGCTAAGTTAGCTTCAATGGCGTCGTTAGCAACAGCATTGTTAAACTTCGCCAGGCTGGTTTAATAGTATTGTTGATTTTCTATATCCTTCCAGTCAGGGGTTTATTTCTTTTGTTTCTATATGCAGTTAAGCACGATGCTATCACGTTAGCTCCGTAGCTAAAGTGTTTCGCCGATGTATTGTCGTGGAGATAAAAGTCACAGTGAATGTCCATTTCGCGTTCTTGACTCATTTTCAAGAGGATATAGTATCCGAGGTGGTTTAAAATACAAATCCGTGATCCACAATAGAAAAAGGAGAAAGTGTGGAATCCAATGAGCCAGCTTGTACCTAAGTTACGGTCAGAGCGAAAAAAGATATGTCTTGCACTGCATGCTAGTCCTTCACGCTAACGTTCCTCATCCACGAATCTTTCATCCTCGCTCAAATTAATGGGGTAATCGTCGCTTTCTCGGTCGGAATCGCTCTAACTGCATTGAAAACAATGGGGAAATGGGAGGAGCCTTTCAACCTGTGACGTCACGCTACTTCCGGTACAGGCAAGGCTTTTTTTTATCAGCGACCAAAAGTTGCAACTTTATCGTCGATGTTCTCTAATAAATCCTTTCAGCAAAAATATGGCAATATCGCAAAATGATCAAGTATGACACATAGAATGGATCTGCTATCCCCGTTTAAATAAAATTTCATTTCAGTAGGCCTTTAAAAGAGCCGTTCAAAAGGCTCGATTCGTCAGCGAACATCATAATTATTCAGTGTTTAATGGGGAAAGACGCTAATTCTCTTAGTTCCTATAAAAGAGCCGTTCAAAAGACTCGATTCGTCCGCGAACATCACACTGTCACTGTCGGTCACTTCATGCAAAGACCGCACATTCGTTATGTCCAATGTGAATATCTTAATTATTCAGTGTTTAATAGGGAAAGACGCTAATGTTTTTTGCTTTCATGTTAGTATTTGAGGTTGCTAACGCCAGTCGGTCCATAAATTCATCAAAGTGTGGTTATCAATCACGGTTTTTCTGATCATTTTAACACGGTAATATTAATCGTCTGTTATCTTTATCACCGTTTATCGTTACATCCCTACTTGTTACTGTGGCAACCCTTTATAGTGTATTTTGTTCTTATTTTTGAACAAATGTTGCCATGAACAAAACAAACGAATGTATGCTGTTCCTGTGAGGTTTGATTGATTGAAACTTTTATTAGTAGATTGTACAGTACAGTACATATTCCGTACAATTGACCACTAAATGGTAACACCTGAATAAGTTTTTCAACTTGTTTAAGTCGGTCCACGTCAATCAATTCATGGTAAGGAGGTGTGTTCGCATCACTTGTTACTATGGCAACCATTTAGGCCACTTTCTGCATGAGTCGGATATATTTTCTTAAAGATACAGTATTTTAATTTTACTGTCTTAACTAGTGAAGAATAAATGACACCTCAGTGTGCGCTATAGTCGATACTAAAATATTGATACCGCTGATACCAGATCTTTTTGCTCTAATATTGTCAAATCAAAATACTTTTGATACTTGAGTTATTTGAGCTAATGCTGTGATTGTATATCGCTGGCAGATGATTCCCCAATATACAGTTTTTTAAACTATGGTACTCGGTATTGGATGGGAAAGAAAATCAGTGGTATCGCGCATCACTGGCTGTATGAACACTGCACTGATATTGTGTTGCCTTTTAACAATGGCGCCCTCTGCTGGATTATAAATATCTGCATAAACAGCTATGCTGAAAGGAATATATGAAATGTGCAACTCTACTGGTATTAAAAAAAAAGTAAAGAACACCAGAAAACAAAACCAACAAGTATTTTCTTCAGGCGTAAAGTGAGAGAGACTTTAGAGGTCCTTCGTCGTGATTCGTTCTCAATGTGAAGTTCCAAAACTTTATTTTCCTGGACAAAAACCATGTCACAGAAGTTTGTATTTACAAAAGAAAAAAGGTATAAAATGAGACAATCCAAAGGCGTAGTTGAGTTCAGTAAAGGTTGGTTTTCTTCATGATCCGCAGAAACTCCTGCTCGTTGACCTCGCCGTCTCCGTCTCGGTCCGCCTCGTCAATCATCTCCTGCAACACAACGTTGGCGTGTTGGTCAAAATGACACTGGGAGGCTCCAATTTGAAAGAAACTTGCGACGCGTTGACTATCCGCAGTGCGAAGCCGCTTCTAAAAGGGTACGTGCCGCCATGGCTGAAAATAAACAGTTGCTTCCAAGTATTATCATCACTGGAGGACTAGACGAAAAAGAATGGCGAAGCATGCCACACACTTAAGCTAACTGCTAGAGCTTCAATGTAAAGTCGGGCTGATCGATCCAGATGTCGATACTACTACATTGATACTAATACATTGTTTGGTACAGGGGTGGACAGAGTGCAGCATATTTACAGTAAAATTTTAAGAGAAAAAAAAGACAATTTAATGAAAAAAAGCTGAAATGTTGATTCTAATAAGTAATGGTTGTCCAAACCTTTACCACAATATTTTTTAATGATGTTTTTTAAGTAAAACAGCCATTTTAAAACAAAACGTCATGTCAGCCTAATAAGTGACAAATTGCATATTATTAGTTATTACTATCAAACTTTTTTCTATTACATTGTCTTTTTAAAAAAATATATTTTTACTGTTTTTTCTTCGTTTTTAACAATTTGCTGCAGAAATGTCCCCTCAGAGTGCACTGATAACTGACAATGATACACGTTGTCATTTAACAGTGTTTGTAATTATTTATTATTTATATGTATAATAAAATTAAAAAAAATATATATATATATATTATATATATATATACATATATATAGCTAGAATTCACTGAAAGTCAAGTATTTCATACATATGTATAAATATATATATATTATATATATATATACATGAAATACTTGATTTGGTGTATTCTAGCTGTAAATACTCTCCTCTTAACCACGCCCTTAGCCACGCCCCCACCCCAGACACGCCCCCTGACCACGCCCCCCCCACCTCCCGATATCGGAGGTCTCAAGGTTGGCAAGTACGCATTTTATGTGGTTTTATATCGACGACAAGACGGCGTCATAAGAGCAGCAAGTCCTACGCAGGAAATATGTTTTTACAGTTGAAAGCAACAAGCAGTATCGCACTAAAATGAACTTGATATCAAACAGGAAGAGGCAACACAGCAGACAACAACGTACGCACACAATGGGAATATTGAACAACAAATCACATCAACTTGCCTTCCAAGCAATACCCCGTTTGTTGACAAGAAGATGTGACCACATTCAATCTCTTTATTAAGCCGAGGTATTAATCCGGTGGAAAGATTCAAGAGAGCTGCTAACTGCTAAAGCTAACAAACACTGCTCCGCTGAAACCCTCGATGTAGTCACTAGGCAACAGGCCCCGCTTAAGCTCTCATATGAAACGTCTCAATTGCATATGCCAGATTATAAAAAAAAAATTTTTAGTAACGTATTAATTACCTCCCCTCGTTATTAATTACATTTATCAAAGAGTAATTCTGTTAGTAATTCAATTACTTTTTTGGTAAGGTAACAAGTAACTTTAATTACTTTTTGTAAGTAATTTTCACAACACTGGTTTAAAAAATAAAATAAAATGAAATATATATATATATGTTTATATATATATATATATATATATATATATATATATATATATATATATATATATATATATATATATATATGTGTGTGTGTGTGTATAAATGTATATATACATATATATATATATATATATATATATATATATATATATATATATATATATATATATATATATATATATATATATATATATATATATATATATATATATGTATATGTATAAATTCCAATCCGGCTTCAGAACTAACCACTCCACTGACACATGCCTTCTCTATTTGACCGACCACAAATACTGCGGCATGGTCATGCTGGACCTTCAGAAGGCCTTTGACACCGTTAACCACGCTATACTGCTGGATAAGCTCAGAGCAATCAGATTTAACAAAACCTCATGGAGCTGGATGCAATCTTACTTGGAGGGGAGGGAGCAGGTGGTAGAGGTGAACGGCACCGTGTCCCCCCCCCTCTCGGTGAGCTGTGGAGTCCCCCAAGGCAGTATATTGGGACCTTTACTGTTCCTAATATACATAAACGACATGTCATCGGCATGCGACTGTGAATTGTTTTTGTTTGCGGATGACTCTGCCCTGCTGGTATCCGGCAAGGACAAGTCACAGGTGGAGAAAATCCTCAGTGCTGAGCTGTGTAGAACTTGCACCTGGCTCGCTGACAATAAACTATCCATACACTTGGGTAAAACAGAATCCATCCTGTTTGGGTCCCACATCAACCTCAAGAAAGTCAATGACTTCACCATAAAAGTGGGTGACATTGTTATCACCAGGAAAGATGAGGTCACCTACCTAGGTTCCATTCTAGAGGCTAACCTTTCCTGTGATAAAATGGCAACCAAGGTAATCAAAAAGGTTAACCAACGAACGAGATTTATCTACAGAATCTCCTCTCTGGTCAACAAAAGCACCTTGAGGATTCTGGCGGGAACTCTCGTTCAACCCTTTTTCGATTACGCATGCACCTCCTGGTACCCTAGCACCTCCAAAACCCTCAAATCTAAACTCCAAACATCTCAGAACAAGCTAGTCAGGTTACTGCTAGACCTCCACCTACATGTCAAACTACTTCCTTAACGTAAATGACCGCCATAACCACAACACCAGGGGGAGCTCCACTAACCACGTTAAGCCCAAATTCCGAACTAACAAAGGTCTTAACTCATTCTCTTTCTATGCCACATCAATGTGGAATGCGCTCCCAACAGGTATAAAAGAAAGGGCATCTCTATCCTCCTTCAAAACCGCAATAAAAGTTCACCTCCAGGCAGCTACAACCCTAAACTAACACCCTCCCCGGATTGCTAACAATCAAATGTAAACAATCAAATGCAGATACTTTTTCTTATGCCTTCTGATCTCTCGCTCTCTCTCTCTCTCTCTCTCTCTCTATGTCCACTACTTGATGTCCATATCCTAACCCCCCCCCCTCCACACCCCTGATTGTAAATAATGTAAATAATTCATTGTGATTATCTTGTGTGATGACTGTATTATGATGATAGTATATATGATAGTATATACTGTATCTGTATCATGAATCAATTTAAGTGGACCCCGACTTAAACAAGTTGAAAAACGTATTCGGGTGTTACCATTTAGTGGTCAATTGTACGGAATATGTACTTCACTGTGCAACCTACTTATAAAAGTCTCAATTAATCAATCAATCAATGTGTATAAATGTGTGTATATATATATATATATATATATTTTTTTTTTTTAAACAGTGTTGTAATAACTACTTAAAGTAATTAAAGGTTTCCTCGTTATCTCTCAAAATGGCTCGAGAATCTCCGTGAGATTGATACTATTTTGATCATATCTATTGATTTGAAGTCTTTTGGTGTCATCAATCTTAATTGATAATAGCTTCACTATTATTAAAATATTCAGCCTGATTAGAAAATTGTGTGCTCTACATCAACAATTCTAAAAAAATTCCAGGATTTCAGTTCAACTTTAGCATTGGAGCATTCACACACAATTCCTTCAGGAATTGCCTCATCTAGTTCTTCTTCTTCTCCAGATTTTGGCGCGCTCTCCCTTCCACATTTTTCATCCCATTCAAATCGTTCCAACTTCGAACTGTTCAGCCTATTCGGGAATCGCGGGCTTTTCCTTGACAAATTCACACAATTCCAGGTTTTCCAGGACATGTTTCCCATTCAAAACGAATTAGCCATTTTTCAAACTTTCACAATTTCCATTTTTCAACCGCTGCAAACCATTTCACCTTAAACACATTCCACCATTCTGGAAATTCAAACTACTTTTTTTCCCAAGTTCAAAAAAATTCCAGGATTTTCCAGAATTATAATAATAATAATAATAATAATAATAATCAGTCTACCCCTGGGCAGCTGTGGCTACAAATGTAGCTTACCACCATGTGTGAATGAATGTTGGGTTCCCACTTCTCTGTGAGAATCTAATAATAGAAAAGCACGATATAAAATCCAATCCATTATTATTATTATAATATTCACTATAGAGGCAAATTGTTTTTCCATACTACTGCTACTTTCATATTTTGTAAGCTAGTCCCCTGCAAGGTGCCCTTTCTTGGCCCAGCATACTGGAAGAAAAGAGTGATTGTTCACCTGCAGCTCTTCATCTGTGAGGTTCTCCCCCAGCTCCTTGGCGACTCTCTTCAGGTTCTTGAAGGAGATCTTCCCCGTGCAGTCGTCGTCGAACAGCCGGAACGCCTTCAGGATCTCTTCTTTGGAGTCCTTTTCAGTCTGGTGGAATGTGAAACACAAACCAGATGTTACGGTCAGAGATGACGATCCCAACAGTGAAAAGGTTGACTGAATCCACACCAGTGTTTCCCACACATTCATTTATTTGTGGCTGCCCGCCACGAAAGAATTACGTCCGCCACAAATAAAAAAATGTAAAAATAAATAAATAAAAATATTTTTTTTTTGTCCTCTCCAGCTTCTCAGGCAAAGCATATAGTTGATGTAGATGCCCATATCGGCTGTTCAGATTTACTTTACAAAAGAGAAGTGTAGGATACTTCTCTTGTTGCCTTATTTGTATTTGACTTTATTAAATGTATTTATATTAGAAACACAACATGTGTATATAACAAAGGGTGCAAAGTCTGCAGGCAGTAGGAAACACATGGTTAAGTGTAGGGAGCAAAACTGATGGCAGTCTAAAGTTCAAGATTTTTGGAGCTCTTTGTTCAGTGGATCAGATGTTTGGTGAAGCTCTGTGTCTATCTTACCACTACTGTTTTCTGTTTATTTGTTACTGACTGTGGCAGGACACCTCTGCCTCTGTTTCACTTTATGTTGCTGGTAAATAATATAATTGTAGTAGTAGGCTAAAGTTAAATTATTTAGTATGCACTAATTAAAGGGGCAGAGCTTTGAGACATTTTAGCTTTTATATTTTATAAGATATATTTTTTGTAAGAACCACAATTAATAAATATATTTCAGTGAATAACTTATTGTTCAAATCTGTATATAAATATGTACATAAAGTGTTGTAATTATATTGTAAAATGGATGGAAGTTTAAAACAAAACTGTTATTATTAATTAGTAAGTATACATTTTTTGAGCCTTTTTAGAGAAAATCAAATCATTGTAGTAAATTATGCAAATTGCTCGACGATGTCATGGTGACCACGCCCATAGCCACGCCCCCACCGCCACAGGTATCTTGGCAGTTTATGGGAAACACTGCACACGTCTTATATTACACAAATGTCACGCAGTAGGTTTGACTTTCGGATTATTTTAAGTCTTGGTATTATATTTATATTATGAATTGTGTTCATTATCAGTAATAAAAACCCACGACCGCACAGTCATTTTATAACTCCACTTCAGTGTGTCTTAATTCCCAATCTCTCCTGGCCTGCATTCACCCTGGTCATGCGTGCGATGACCTATGGCTGAGCGATAAAACATATCAATATCGTCTTGGACACCTAATCGACATCAATAAAAAAAAGTGTTTGAGAAAACATTCGACATACAGTACAGACCAAAAGTTTGGACACACCTTCTCATTCTATGTGTTTTTTATTTTCATGACATTGTAGATATGTTCATTCATAGTTTTGATGCCTTCAGTGACAATCTAAAAACATGTTTTATATTCTAGTTTCCTTAAAATAGTCACCCGGATTACTGCTTTGCACTCTTGGCATTCTCTCGATGAGCTTCAAGAGGTAGTCACCGGAAATGGTTTTCATTTCACAGGTGTCATAGTTTTGATGCCTTCAGTGACAATCTACAATGTAAATAGTCATTAAATAAAAACACATTGAAATGAGAAGGTGTGTCCAAACCTTTGGCCTGTACTGTACATATATATATATATTTTTTTTTTTTTCTTTGTCTGAAGCATCGGCAAGTTGCGAAACAAGGTTGGCTGCTAACCGAGCAACGCAGGAAGTGAGACGCTTAACCGTATCATCTATCTTGTTTGGTTGTCTGGCGGTTGATTCTTTGCATGGAGTGAGAAGAGAAAGTCAAAATGAAGAAATTGTGGATAAAAGAAGGGAAGTCACCTGGACATTATGGCACTTTTTTTGCAACCCATGGCTGATGGATTATAATCAGAGGAAAGTTACATTTGAAATTAAAATGTTTTAGTAGGTCATATAAAATAATAATTATCGATATCGACCGATATAAAACACTTATATCATGATACAGATTTCAGTTGTATCGCGCAGCCCTACTATGACCTATTTACTTTTCATCTTTACTCATCCCGTAACTTCTCTTCTGCTGTTTTACTGTCATTTATCTGACCTTGTGGATTATTTGGAGTCATTCTGATTATTCTGCCCAATTTGAAAAGTGGACTCGTCAGACCACAGAACACTTTTACACTTTGCATCAGTCCATCTTAGATGAGCTTGGGCGGCAATGCTGGGTGTTGTTGATAATTGGCTTTGGCTTTGCATAGTAGAGTTTTAACTTGCACTTACAGATGTAGTGACCAACTGTAGTTACTGACAGTGGTTTTCTGAAGTGTTCCTGAGCCCATGTGGTGATATCATTTACACACTGATGTCGCTTTTTGATGCAGTACCGCCCGAGGGATCGGAGGTCCGTAATATCATCGCTTACGTGCAGGGATTTCTCCAGATTCTCTGAACCTTTTGATGATATTACGAACTGCAGATGGTAAAATCCCTAAATTCCTTGCAAATTTAGGGATTCCTTGTTGTCACAAAGTGGTGACCCTCGCCCCATCCTTGTTTGTGAATGACTGAGCATTTCATGGAAGCTGCTTTTATACCCAATCATGGCACCCACCTGTTCCCAATTAGCCTGTTCAATAAGTGTTTGATGAGTATTCCTCAACATTCTCAGTCTTTTTTGACACTTGTGCCAGCTTTTTTTAAACATGTTGCAGGAATCAAATTCCAAATGAGCTAATATTTTTAAAAAAAAAAGTTTTCCGGTTCGAACATTAAGTATCTTGTTTTTTAACTTGCACTTACAGATGTAGCAACGGACTGTAGTTACTGACAGTGGTTTTCTGAAGTGTTCCTGAGCCCATGTGGTGATATCCTTTACACACTGATGTCACTTTTGGTTGCGGGGGATCGAAGGTCCGTAATATCATCGCTTACGTGCAGTGATTTCTCCAGATTCTCTAACCTTTTGATGATATTACGGACCGTAGATGAGATTATGGCCTAAATAATCACAACTACTTTTGAACAATATTAAAAACAAAGTATTTATTGCTGTGTAAAACATATTAGTGGAAATGTACTTGCAGTGGTGGGGCTTGTGACTGTGAATGAAGTCATTCATTTCTAATGAACTGCTGGTTCTGCCAGAGACTGGAGGAGAGGCGGACGAAGCAACAGGGTTGCAAAGTTAGCGTAGAGCGCAGATGGACGAGCTTTACTGAATGGGCATGTATCGGACACTTCTGAGACATTGGCTGAGAGCTAGTGGGCAACCTAGGACGGAGTCGGCTCTCTTGGTTGCTTTGTTGGGTCCGCTAGTTTGTGGCCATGCGGCCTCAAACGATGCCGTGGAGCAAATGATGGCGTGGAGCACCGCAGTATCGGGTGTTGAAATTGTGTTTTTGTTTTGTTGGTTTTCTATGCATGCACTTCAGAAAACCACTGTCAGTAACTACAGTTGGTCGCTGAATCTGTAGATGCAAGTTGAAACTCTACTATGCAAAAGGAAAGCCATTTATCAACAGCACCCAAAAACGCAGCCGGCTTCGCTGGGCCCGAGCTCATCTAAGATGGACTGATGCAAATTGGAAAAGCGTTCTGTGGTCTGACGAGTCCACATTTCAAATTCAGGTTAGGAGCCTCTCAACGTTGTGTCCTCCGGAACAAAAAGGAAATGAACCATTTGAACCATTGTTATAGGCGCAAAGTTGAAAAGGCAGCATGTGTGATGGTATGGGGGTGCCCAAGACATGGGTAACTTACACATCTGTGATGACACCATTAATGCTGAAAGGTACATACAGCTTTTGGAGCAACATATGTTGCCATCCAAGCAACGTTATCGTGGACGCCCCTGCAATGTGTATTATTTATTGCTCATGTTTTGGATTTTCGTTTTATTTTTGTAGCTTTATGTAGAAATGGCGCCGCTGAAGTGGCAGCTGGTTGCATAATTTTTTATCTTTTTGTTTTGCTCCTGTTTTTTACCTTATTTTTGTGGAATTTTGTATCTGCACTATAACCACATAAATTGTGGGATAAAGTCTAACATGTCCTGTTTCCTGGAGAAGTCGCTAGCATGCTGTGGATTTACATTTTGTATCATTTTGAGCATTTGTGTTTGATATCCATCCTGAACTGTGGTGGGTCATCATCAATAATCGGCAAGGAGCCAAAGTCATAACGGCCTTGCAGCCATTGTACTGGGAGATTACCATTTTCAGAGTCATCATGCTGAGAAAGTCGCTGAAGTCGATTGTTCCGGAACCTTCCTTGTCAATGTCTGCGATCATCTTCTTGATTTCCTCCTTCTTGGGTTCAAAGCCAAGAGCTCTCATGGCAACCTGACAGCAGAATAAACACACCTGAGGTCCCAAAATACCATTTTTCTTTGAAGCATTGGAAACATTACCTTCAGCTCTTTGACGTCAATCTTGCCTGTGCCGTCAGCGTCAAAAAGGTCGAAAGCTTCCTTAACTTCCTGCTTCTGTTCTTCACTGAGCTCAATCTTAGAAGCGGGTTTCTTCTTCTGACCGGCAACCGGAGTTGATTTTCGGTAAGACGACGCCTGCACAAGAAAAAACAAACGGATGAATGCTAATTGTTGGTAACGTTTCTGTCACTATCTGATCGGTCCGGGACGCCCCGATTGGTGCACGCATGCGCAAAGACTTTGTCACTTCCGTCAACGTCTTTTACGGCAGTAATGTTCCTGTCATCTTTACTTCAATAAAAATGTTACTTTAAAGATTTCAGTCAAAAAACATTATTTTAAAATACAGTAATATACATGCATGTCATAATCAAGAATACCATTTAAAAAACGTTATTTTAAAATACAATATTTACAGAAACATTAAAGATGTTCTCAGCAGCCTTAAATGACAACTACTTTAATTACATAAATTCACATTTTCTTGTCCTCAGATATAGATTCCTCCTTAAAAAAAAGAATATTTAAAAAATAAATTGCGCATGTCATTCATTGGAATGACAGAAGAGTGAAAGTGGTTCAAATTGTTGCGATTTTACTCTGTTTTTTGTTTTTTTTTACATCTACACCTTGTTAATTTGTATACTCCTTTTTAATATTATGTGTTTTATACGAAACAAGTACAACAATTCTCAGCAAAAAAGGAGAAATATAACCTTAGAGGAAAATCTAATTTAAAACATTTGTATGCTCGTACAATACTTACAACCTTTAGTATATCAGTATGTGGAAATTATGGAACGGATTAACCAAAGAAATCAACCAAAGCATCAATATGATTCAGTTTAAGAGACTGTTCAAACAAGTGTTCACAAAGTACACAGAACAAGAATTATGATGAACATCTTGAACCCTTTTTTTCTTTTTTATTGAGACAAAGATTATTTATGTAGTTAATATTTGTACGCTTACTATGGTATATTATTTATTTGTTCACTGTTCTGTTACAGAGAACAAGGACATTGGATAAAATTGCTATGGTATGAAAAGGGGTAGGATTAAATAAGCTCTGCTTTTTCCTACTCCTTTTCGGATGTGCTGTGTCATTACAGCACATCCGAAAAGGAGTAGGAAGAACTGGACAACTGGAATTGTGTGATGCATTACATTGTATCGTATACATGTTTTTACCATGAATTGATTTACGTGGACCCGACTTAAAGAAGTTGAAAAACTTATTCGGGTGTTACCATTTAGTGGTCAATTGTACGGAATATGTACTGTGCAATCTACTAATAAAAGCTTCAATCAATGTTCCAAATAAACTGAAACTGCATGTTCTCCCTGTGACTGTGTGGGTTCTCTCCGGGTACTCCGGCTTCCTCCCACCTCCAAAGACATGCACCTGGGGATAGGTTGATTGTCAACACGAAATTGGCCCTAGTGTGTGAATGTTGTCTATCTGTGTTGGCCCTGCGATGAAGAGGCGATGGATGATATTCGTCTTTATCTGTCCCAGGGGACTTATGTCAAACACCAGCAGGCTTCGCAACATTTCAAGCGGAGTGTTAGGGCTGCTGTTGCAAACTTCTGTCTTTGTGGTAACGTGCAAAAAATATTAATTAATATATTATACTGTTAAATGTCTGTACTACTTTAAATCAACATTACTGTTGAAACCATTTCACTAATATTAATTAATATATAATTGAATGCCGGTTTTTGCCTCATTTTAAAGTCTTGAAGAAATACCCAAGGTTTTTCTTTATTTTTATGTTCTTATTTTAAATATTGTCGTTTGTCTGACCACGGGTCATCTGACTTCACTGAGGTACATATGCGCACATAAATGTCATTTTAATTTAGTTCACTTACACAGAGAACTAAAAAAACTGAATTTAACGAATACATTTAGTTTTAATAAAGTTTGATAATTTTGATTGATAATGAATTAACTTATTGTACACTGTTATTCATTTCCGCATATGTCCACGAGTCAAATGTGCAGTCAGGAATATCCTCAAGTTAATTTGTCCGATTAATACTTGTCCGATTAATACAGACGTTTTGTTAACGCTATATTATAAAAAATAAAAAAAACCCAGCGACGAAGAGAGGAAATGACGTCAGTAAGAGGAAATGACGTAAGCGGAAATGACCCCGGAAGTAAATGGAGGATAGGAAGGTTTTTGTAATGGGAAGAAAATTGGCGTGACAGCTCCAGCGACCCCGAAAGGGACAAGCGGTAGAAAATGGATGGAAGAAATGAACATTGAATAGACATTCAAATATCACAGCACGTGACATCGCAGAAACTCCGTCCTATTATACTGCGACTCCAGGAAGTGACGTATCTTCGCGCATGCGTGTACCGTTGAGGTCGTGACAGTTGCTATAGCATAGCTTAACAGTTGTTTGGACTACACCATAATGCCAGCTGGCGTTAGCTTCCATGCTAACATACCACAGCAACACACCTCCATGCATTAACGCATATGCTGAATAAATATCATACATTAATATACAACACATACCATTTAAATGTGTTTTCCAGGAGAACTTGAAGATTCAAAACTCTACTGTTTGCCACCGAGACACCGGAAGTCGATGAAAAGGATACTTTTGCCGCTCACTTTTCACGTACCCTATCTCCAATCCACCAGAAAAAATACGAAATATCGTTCGCCTTTGTGACGTTTGTCGAAAGTTAGCACGGATGGCGTAACCTCCTGTGTTTACTCAGCTTTCATTCTATCGTCAAAGTAAGGCGATGGTTTTGTGGCTTTCCACAACAAACTATTCAACATGAGGTAGCCCCGCCCAGCAGAGTGACGCGAGAACCAATAAGGGGACGGCTATGACCGTGACGTAAATTTGCAAGCCAATCCTATCATAAGGTGGGCGGGACATAACTTGGTCCGCCAATTGTTGGGAACTTCCGCCGTCACTGTAGCAACCAACCAAACGACGCATGCGCAGTGATTGACTGTTGAGGCTCGGGCTATATGCTGGGAAGGCGGTCAATGGACGTGTAATCTAAATACGGTATTATCTCTTCATATTAAATACGATCTTTTGTTTGTATTAGCAGCATTTAATGTACACAGTTTTAATTTTCATCCGATCAAGTGTGGACTCAATTTGCTTATTTTATTTTGAGATATCAGCTTAGCTTAGTTTTCCATCTTGTATTATGACGCTCTCTAAACGATCTGACGGTGTGCAGTGAAGCATGTTTAGCTATTCCTCGTCCTGCAGGGACAATACTAGTTTATTTGTCGCCATTGAGGTGAGGATTAGTGACTTAGAAGTAGCTAAAACACTTCGGACAGAAGTTAGCCGTTAACTAGCTACGTTTGGAAAGCACCGCTTGCATAGTTTTTATAGCTCCACCTTTATCGTTAGTTTTAACGCCAAAATACATCCATTCTCCCTCTTCTGTCTTCGCACTGTTTCCACTTGTAAGTGCTCTATGTGTGTGTTGATTCACTTCGCACCAACATATGCATGAAAAGAAAAATGAAATACTATTTTTAAAGGCAGTATAGTACCTTTTTTTTTATTAATTAGTACTGGTATACTGTCCAACCAACCCTACTACAAACATGTACAAACCCTGTTTCCATATGAGTTGGGAAATGGTGTTAGATGTAAATATAAACGGACTACAATGATTTGCAAATCCTTTTCAACCCATATTCAATTGAATGCACTACAAAGACAAGATATTTGATGTTCAAACTCATAAACTTTATTTTTTTTTGCAAATAATAATTAACTTAGAATTTCATGGCTGCAACACGTGCCAAAGTAGTTGGGAAAGGGCATGTTCACCACTGTGTTACATGGCCTTTCCTTTTAACAACACTCATTAAACGTTTGGGAACTGAGGAGACACATTTTTGAAGCTTCTCAGGTGGAATTCTTTCCCATTCTTGCTTGATGTACAGCTTAAGTTGTTCAACAGTCCGGGGGTCTCCGTTATGCTATTTTAGGCTTCATAATGCGCCACACATTTTCAATGGGAGACAGGTCTCGACTACAGGCAGGCCAGCACTCTTTTACTATAAGCCACGTTGATGTAACACGTGGCTTGGTGTTGTTTTGCTGAAATGAGCAGGGGCGTCCATGGTAACGTTGCTTGGATGGCAACATATGTTGCTCCAAAACCTGTATGTACCTTTCAGCATTAATGGCACCTTCACAGATGTGTAAGTTACCCATGTCTTGGGCACTAATACACCCCCATACCATCACACATGCTGGATTTTCAACTTTGCGCCTATAACAATCCGGATGGTTATTTTCCTCTTTGGTCCGGAGGACACGACTTCCACAGTTCCCAAAAACAATTTGGAAATGTGGACTCGTCAGACCACAGAACACTTTTCCACTTTGTATCAGTCCATCTTAGATGAGCACAGGCCCAGCAAGGCCAACAGCGTTTCTGGGTGTTGTTGATAAACGGTTTTCGCCTTGCATAGGAGAGTTTTAACTTGCACATACAGATGTAGCGACCAACTGTAGTTACTGACAGTGGGTTTCTGAAGTGTTCCTGAGCCCATGTGGTGATATCCTTTACACACTGATGTCGCTTGTTGATGCTAAGGGATCAAAGGTCACAGGCTTATCTGCTTACGTGCAGTGATTTCTCCAGATTCTCTGAACCCTTTGATGATATTACGGAGCGTAGATAGTGAAATCCTTAAATTCCTTGCAATAGCTGGTTGAGAAAGGTTTTTCTTAAACTGTTCAACAATTTGCTCACGCATTTGTTGACAAAGTGGTGACCCTCGCCCCATCCTTGTTTGTGAATGACTGAGCATTTCATGGAATCTACTTTTATACCCAATCATGGCACCCACCTGTTCCCAATTTGCCTGTTCACCTGTGGGATGTTGCAAATAAGTGTTTGATGAGCATTCCTCAACTTTATCAGTATTTATTGCCACCTTTCCCAACGTCTTTGTCACGTGTTGCTGGCATCAAATTCTAAAGTTAATGATTATTTGCAAAAAAAAAAAATGTTTATCAGTTTGAACATCAAATATGTGGTCTTTGTAGCATATTCAACTGAATATGGGTTGAAAATGATTTGCAAATTATTGTATTCCAACTCATATGGAAACGGGGTTTGTAAGTACATCTAAACCAGACGCAGGTCTACAGCAGTCAAATGTTGGGTTTTGTATTCTTCTGTAAGTAACATAGCTAGTGAATGCTTATACTAATATACAATGTATCCTTTTATATTTTAGATAATGATTGGAAGTACAGTAATAAACCAGCGACAGCATGTTGGACTGCAGAAACTGTTGGTTCTGGCAGCGACTGCACGTTCCTTATTGGGTGCCAATGAGAAGTACAAGTTCATCCAGGATGAAGCGAGCGGCGAGTCTACTCTTGTCGGCTCGTGTTTGCGCATCTTGGACAACCTGGAGCACACCTGCGCCGTCGGCCAGCTGGTTTACGAGAGCGTCGAAGCCCACCACAAGGTCTATCGCACGGGATCAGGGTGCCTGCTCTTCTTGGCGGGAGCGTGGAGTCGCGCAGCCTTGGAGTGTTTACGAAGCGGGATTTCGCCGCGTCACATCGCTGCAGCAATGACGGAGGGCATGGATGTGTGTATCGACGTTTGCAAAAACAGCAGCATTTCGTTTGAGGCTCTTTGTGAGTCACCACAGAAACGCATCACCAAGGTGCCAGAGGCTCTTTGTGAGTCACCACAGAAACGCATCACCAAGGTGCCAACCGACTCCGGACACATGACTGCCACAGGACTAAAAGCAAGCAAAGTAAAGCTGAGTCGCCATTTTTGTTGGACCGAGTCTGAGAGCGTTTCAGTTCCGCAGCCTCACCTTCCTGACATTGCACAGCTTGCTGATGGACTGAGGCACGGTTGCGATGATGCAATGGATTTAGTTCTTCAAGCCAGTTGTATGCAGCTAAAATATGGACTCAAAGACACACATTGTGTGTTTGATGTTAACAAGGTGATGACGTGTGTGTTGCCAGGCTTCTCAGAGGACCACGCTCACGTTTCCCAAGGCTGTGTTGTTCTTCTCGACGCTGACCAGTCTGCAGTTGCACACAGCCTACAGGACACACCCTTGAATGTGGCTCTTATTCATGGCGATTTGTCGTGCACTTATCGCCATCTTGGCTTCAACCAGCCTACAGGGGTGCAACATGTCAACGACCAGTCACGTTTGCCGAGTTTAAGCAAAAAGGAAGAGTGGATGCAAAAGATTCTGGTGCTTCTGCTGCGCTTAGAAGTGGACCTGTTGCTTGTTAGCGGACTTGTCGGCGAGGAAGTTATCCAGTGCTGCTGCAAGCATCGTATGCTGACAGTGGGGAAGGTTAAGGCCTCAATTATAAAGGAGATGGCAAATGCTACCGGAGCCGTGCCCGTTGCATATGCCACACAGCTAAGCAAGCACTGCGTCGGCACCGGGGTCAAAGTTGGCATTTGGAGAGAAATTCAGAGCGACCGTAGGACATGTGTCTATATTTACCCTAGCTGTAGGACTCAGTTGGTCACGGCGGTCATCACGAGCTTCCTACATAGTAAGCTGCAGGTCTTGGAGGACCGCTTTTGGGCTTGTGCTTATCGGCTGCATTATGCCCTGAAGGACAAAGCTGTGTTGCCCGGCGCTGGAGAGTCTGAGATGATTTGTGTTCATCACCTGCAAAGGCAAGTGAATGTTGCGCATCCCAGAGATGGGCAAACCAACTCTTTCCGTGGCGTTGTGCTGCACCTCATGGCCGAGGGTTTTGTTGATTACATATCCACGGTCATGGCTAACTCTGCTGGGATCTCACAACTCCAAGCCAAGACAGCAGTCAACCAACAACTGCAAGACTTTAAAGGAGATCACAATGTTTCCGCCAAACTATCCCGACTGGTCCTGGATTTGGATGAGAGAAGTCCTCAGTTCTCAGCTGTGAGGTCAGTCAGACCTCGAAAAGTTTATGACAATCTGAGCGTGAAGGTAGAGGCGTGGAGGACAGCCCTGGACTTGGTTTTGCTGGTCTTACAGGCGGACGCCGAGATCATTACTGGTGTGGAAGAAAGCAGTCGCGGTGCACAAGCAGAACTGAACTTTTTATGATCACGTTATGCAATTTGTCGATAAACCACAATAGAATCAACAAGGTCAGTATACCATTTAAAAATTTTAACCTATTTATTCAGTTTAGCATCTGGGAATCTGGTGCACAATCAGTAGTTGTAAGCAAACTACACGCCTGATGTAAGAGCGAGTTAGATGTGCATGTGTGTTAGTCATATTTTGCTATCATGAAACACAATCAATATACAGTGGTACTTCGGGATAAGAGTGCCCCAGCTTATGGATTTCTTGGGATACGAGCTTTCTCTTGGCTAAATGTTAGGCTTTAGGTTGCTAGCAGAAATTCAGGTTAGGAGCCTCTCAACGGCAAATTGGCTTGGCGAAGGCTACAGCAAACCCTGTAAACGCCGACCAAAACATTTTGTCTTACTCGCTATTAGCTTATAGCTAGAGATTGACAACTTTGTTTTTGACTCATTTCAATGGGCGACACTTTTACAATACGAGCTGCATTACAGAACCAATTAAACTTGTATACTGAGGACTACAGTAGACTAGATGTTCCTGCCATAAATTTAATATTCATATCCATGCTAATTTCGGTCACAATAATCATGATATAAAATATATGTTTTCGATTGTTGCTCTCGAATGAGTAGAAGTTTATAATGTTGACTGAAAAAATGTATTGGGTGAAGGAGATAGTCTTTAAAAATCTGTGAGCAATCCTAAACCGTGGCTACCAATGTTTACCACATGGGGGAGACAAGAGCTGGTTGATCACTGGGAATGGTTGTTGGAAAAGTATACTTTCAGTGTCCAAGTCCTAGTCGTAAAGGTCCTTGACTTGTAAATGAAATGAGGCTGTGTTACTCAGCTAACTTGTGCTGCTATGGATACCTCCATAAAGGTTGCAGTCAGGTTACAAACAAGAGGCTCCTGTCACATTTTAAAGGACAGCAACAAGTGTGGCAACAGGTGACACCCAAGGAGAAGTAATGTAAAACCAGACACACACAGTAGGCCCTTTTCTATCAAGTTTAGGAACTTTTGCTTCCTGGAACTATAGGTTCTTGCAGAAGTGAAGTGAAGTGAAGTGAATTACATTTATATAGCGCTTTTTCTCAAGTGACTCAAAGCGCTTTACATTGTGAAACCCAATATCTAAGTTACATTTAAACCAGTGTGGGTGGCACTGGGAGCATGTGGGTAAAGTGTCTTGCCCAAGGACACAACGGCAGTGACTAGGATGGCGGAAGCGGGGATCGAACCTGCAACCCTCAAGTTGCTGGTACGGCCGCTCTACCAACCGAGCTATACCGCCCCGTAGTTTATGTTACAAATCAGGCTGATGACGTATGGAGGAGTGGTTTGGTGTATTTCTACATTGATACCATATAAACACACAATAGTAGGTCACAGTTCTTTTACTAAAAAGTAAGTAAATGAAACAAAGCAATAATGTACAAAAACAATATGACTTAAAAAAGCGTACTGAATTGGTCATAAAAAGTCAGGCTTTTGTCCGCAATGTCCAACAGCCAGAAAGTTGTCCTGTCAGTAAATGATGAATTGATGATTTAATTCCTTTTCAGCTGTAACAATATATAAATAATGAATGTCAGTGTTTATCTCACGCAAACCACACGAACACATCGGCTTTAGCGTTGGCTTGTTAGCATTAGCATTCTGTTCACTCGGGTTAAGGCTAATAACTACACAAATGGAGTGTCACTGACTACTTTTACAACATGTAATAAAATAAATAGTTACTATTTGATGTTATTTACCTTCTTACCACTCGTGTGATGCCTCCTTTATTTCACATTCATCCAACAAAGTCAGAGTAGTAAGCAGCTGAGGTCGTTGTAGGCCTCATACTCCTCCATCAATACATTTAAAAGAGTCTGTCCACTTTTCGTAGCTTTGGGTATCGAAATAAAGTTTGTAAAAATAATAAACAATTAACCTCATATAGTTTAAAGACTACGGCTGGGTAAAAACACTCCAAGAAAGTTCCACTGATCAGCGTTCTTCAGCACAAAGATGCCCCACAAAAGTTCCTGCATTTCGAAAGCTCCTTTCGTTCTTCTTTCTCTCCATTGTCAAGTTTGTTATATTAGACACAAATAAGAAATAAGCCGTCCTCGAATACTCCGCGATGGCGGTCGTGCGTTTTGAAAAACATGTTTTACGAACGCCCCCAAAGGTATTTAACCAATCTGCGTTCGACAGTACAGCCTGCCCCCGAAAAGGTTTCGGGTAGCTTTGAAAACTCCCAGCTAGGTAGGAGGAACTCTGAAAGGTTCCTGAAGAACTACATCTACCCAAGTAGTTTTTGGTGGAAACAGAAAGGGGAACTTTATTTCCCTGGGTAATTGGGAAAAGTCCTGTAAAAGGGCCTCTTGTCAATTAGTTGAAGCCACTCTGTTTTGCAGTAGGATCTATGGCTTGTAAATCCTTACTCATGGATTATTGATCACCTAACTGATGATTGTGTACAGTTCTGTAAACTGCCAACTAAGGGACACTAAAATACCTTAAAGAGGTGGAACCAGGCCGAGGCTCACCAGGATACTTACTCTTTTCACACATGCTTGTGTGGAATGCCACACGGCAACGGTAGTCCATCTCTAATTGAAGAGTGGAGAATGGCATTCCGAAGTCTGTTTTTAGACTCCTTCATGTCAGCTTTTAATCTCTCGGGACGCCTTAGAGGGGGACATGATTTGCTCAAGTAGTTTGTTTTTGGTAGTTCAGCTTCCTTAGTCTCTTGGCGCTCTTTATTTATTCAACACTTATAACATAGCGCCCCAGAATTTATTGCAAATTGGTTATGTTACGTTAACTGGAAACAGAATAATGTTTCCATCTTAACTAATTATCATCAAATTAAAGAATAGTCAAAGCGTAAGGCTATTTGGATTTAAAGTGATCCTGCACGCTACAGACATAACTCAACAAGTTAGGAATGCAGTGCTGTGAATTGCCTCTTGAGAAGTCTGTATGAATGAACACACTGGTTCTGTTGCTTGCCACGGCACTTGGCATGCTAAGGGGTCACAGAGAAAGCGTCCAAGCTGCAAATCCACCTCGCTCCCCCTCCACGACACTGCCGTCTGCTTGGCCAATTGGTGGAATCGGAGAGCACTAGTGGGCGTGAGCTTAATATGCGAGTGTGTTGGTGCTCCGAGAGCGCATGCGAACTGAGGCCCAAAGTGGGGAAAGCCTTGCACACCGATCTAAGCCAGCTGCTTTGATTAAACCACTACACAGGAAGACTGCAAAACCATCCATCCCCCAACCATCAGAACAACTCTACAAACAGCAGGCGAGCACATGCAAACTTAAGCTCTGTGGACTTTTTTTAATCAGCCAGAAGCTCACCAAGGAGACCTTCTGTTTGTGATTCTCTCTTGTCAAAGGGTACCCGAGGCCCTGCGACCCCTGAGCTAATGTGAAGCTCTGCGGAGGAGGGGAGGAGGAAAGTTAGTGGGAGGTGGGAGGCCTACAGTGGGGCAGCTTCCAGAAAGGAGACAGACAGCAGTCGCCAGGAAGCGAGGGGAAGATGGCCACAGGAGAGATCACTACGCTTCCTACCACGCCTGAAGACGGCGGCAGTGGCGGCTTTCCCCCCGGAACCTTCAAGGAGCCCAAGAGGTTGTACAGCAAAAACGGGGGCTTCTTCTTGAGGATAAAGTCAGATGGTGGAGTGGACGGAATCCGGGAGAAGAGCGATCCCCACAGTAAGTCTTCTCATCCTTAAGCACTTAGCTCATGCAAACTGTTGTTATGGCGACAAACTAACATACATTTTGGAGGGACGTTGTGTATGTTTTCTAAATAAAAGTAGTTTTGGAAAGAGTCTTAACTGTTTTGAGAACCTTGTCCTCCAGTTTTCCTAATCAATGGAACATGCCTTTTGTTTTTTTTTAGTAATTTGGGCTTAGCATGCTGACTCACACTTTGCTTTACGTCACACTGTAAAAACAGTAGTGACATCTTCAAATGAAGGCCTCAGATCAAAAGATGTCCTGTGAGGATTTTTCTTGCACCTCGACTTAAAGCTGTAATGACGCACATGAATTTAAGTGGCGATGAATAACGGGACCTGCGTATTTCCCCAACAAGTACACAAACCAGATCAAACTTGGATTGTTGTCACTCTTGCCATGTTTAGTTATACAAAATACAGATCAGTCAAAGTCTGCCAAATAAAGAGTTTAAAGATATATTCCATGTTTGCAAAAGAAGCACTTTTAGTCACCTACTTTCATCAAAAAGTTTTTTTACGGAAGCCATGACCTCTAGTAAACCGTGGTGGAACTAAAATGCGAGCTCTTGTTTGGTGTATACGACTGACGGTCAAACAATGAATTCTTTTCAAGGAGCATCATCGCTTCAGGAGAGATGAGGGAGGTGGCCATGAAGATTCCTGAGAAAAACTAATGTTTGGACAATGTTTTGTTTGAGGAATCCAGTGGGACATTTGGAAAGAGCTGCGTCCAAAGAAATACCTGATTTGACTTCAAGGAGCTCAACACTAAATTGGCCCTAGTGTGTGAATGTGAGTGTGAATGTTGTCTGTCTATCTGTGTTGGCCCTGCGATGAGGTGGCGACTTGTCCAGGGTGTACCCCGCCTTCCGCCCGATTGTAGCTGAGAGGCTCCAGCGCCCCCCGCGACCCCGGGAATAAGCGGTAGGAAATGGATGGATGGATGGATGGACTTCAAGGAGCTATTTTAAGGTAGTTGAGTTACCATTCAGTAACAATGAGTCACAGCTGTCAGTGATATAAACCAGAACGGCACACTTAGCATAGTAAGCTAATGACTGGACCTATTATTCATTCATTGGCTGATTATTGAATTTTTTTTTACCATCAATGCCAAAGTTTAGCTACTTTTCACCCACCTTTTACGGGGCGCCGTAAGTGGTGACCCCTCATCGTTTCCGTTATGTTCCTTGTACAATGTTTGTTTAATCTTGAACGGGTTTGTGGTGAAAATTATGTTTCGTTCTACTTGTGCAATGGCAATTAAGAGCATACCATGTTTGGGTTACATCCCTTTCTCTGTCAGAGTCAGTCACATTACATTACATCCATATATTTATTGATATAGTAATATTAGTACTGCTTCCTTTTGGTAGGAACGCAATTTGGCACTCTCTCAAAAGGCAGTTTTGGTCACCTGCATTTTTTACCTTCCAAAAATAATGTCCCGCTCTATTGAATAGAACCAACTGTGAAGCGTCCGCCAAAACTGAAGCCTGTTTCCCTTTAGACCGTCTACAATCTTACCGATTGGCTATGTTGCTAACGTGACACTGCACCGCGACAAAATGATTGATAGCATGTAGCAGCTGACCAATCAGCGGTCAGATGCGCCGATATGCAGGCAGTTGGATGCAGGTAGAGAGAAGAGTTGGTTCCCCAATGGCAACATGAAACACAAGCATGGAAAAGACAGACTAGATCAGGGGTCGGCAACCCGCGGCTCCGGAGCCGCATGCGGCTCTTTGACCACTCTGATGCGGCTCAGCTGCATACTTGCCGACCCCCCCGATTTTCCCAGGAGACTTATGGATCTCAGTGCCTCTCCTAGATAACTCCCAGGGCAAATATAATCCTATTTTCACTCTAATTACTAAATTAAGGGTGTGCCCTAATTGCACTGCAGTAATTGTCCTCTTTAGCATTTACAAACAGCGTGCCAGCCCGGCCACATGTTGTATGTAGCTTTTACTTGCACACGTGGGAGACAGGAAAGCATACTTAGTCATCAGCCACACAGCTTACACTGACGGTTGCCGTATAGAACAACTTTAACACTGTTACGTTACAAATATGCGCCACACTGTGAACCCACACCAAAAAAGAATGAAAAACACATTTCTGGAGAACATCCCACCGTAACACAACATAAACACAACACAACCAATACCCAGAATCCCATGCAGCCCTAACTCTTCCGGTCTAGATTATACACCCCGCTACCACCAAACCCCCCCCCCCCCCCCCTCCGTGCGTTGGTTGAGCGGAAGAGTTAGTGCTGCATGGGATTCTGGGTATTTGTTGTGTTGTGTTTATGTTGTGTTACAGTGCAGATGTTCTCCAGAAATGTGTTTGTCATTCTTTTTTGGTGTGGGTTCAAAGTGTGGCGCATATTTGTAACGTAACAATGTTAAAGTTGTTTTATACGGCTACCGTCAGTGTAAGCTGTGTGGCTGATGACCTAGTACGCCTTGCTGTTAGTGATGGGATCGGCAGTTCTTTTGACTGTACTGAATCACTAGAATCGGTTCCTTAAATTGATTCGTTCAAAAAATTCGTTCACCGAATCACCCCCCCCCCCCCCCCAAAAAAAATTGGGGGGGCGTGCGTAGTACAGACAGTACAGTGCAGACATTCGCGCACTGCTAACAACAACAACAGTTGCAGTAGAAGGGATAATAATAATAATAATAATAATAATATGAATCAGAATTGATCCCCAAGGAGAAATTTATTTTTGTTACAATAACTGTGTAAATAATAGCCTATGTATGTGTACATACATTAGTTATTATTTTTATTTTAAATCTTCTCAAAACAGCCTGCTTACACTTTACCCCCCGCCCCTTCTTTCTGTCTCCTCTACTAGTCTACTCTCATTTTGTTTTCATGTGGCTTGTTTTCATGGGATCGGCAGTTCTTTTGACTGTACGAATCACTAGAATCAGTGACTGACAACGCCACACGGTGGCCGCAGTTCATTACGTGTACCGAACCACTTCTGCAGTTCTTTTGACAGTACGAATCACTAGAATCAGTGACTGACAACGCCACACGGTGGCCGCAGTTCAGTACGTGTACCGAATCTCTTCTGCAGTTCTTTAGACAGTACGAATCACTAGAATCAGTGACTGACAACGCCACACGGTGGCCAGTTCAGTACGTGTACCGAATCTCTTCTGCAGTTCTTTTGACAGTACGAATCACTAGAATCAGTGACTGACAACGCCACACGGTGGCCAGTTCAGTACGTGTACCGAATCTCTTCTGCAGTTCTTTTGACAGTACGAATCACTAGAATCAGTGACTGACAACGCCACACGGTGGCCAGTTCAGTACGTGTACCGAATCTCTTCTGCAGTTCTTTTGACAGTACGAATCACTAGAATCAGTGACTGACAACGCCACACGGTGGCCAGTTCAGTACGTGTACCAAATCTCTTCTGCAGTTCTTTTGACAGTACGAATCACTAGAATCAGTGACTGACAACGCCACACTGTGGCCAGTTCAGTACGTGTACCGAATCACTTCTGCAGCAGCAGTACAGTTTAATTGCAAATCAGCATTATTATAATGATGATGATAGCTACTAAACAACAACAACAACAGTTACAGTAGAATGGATAATAATAATAATAATAATATGAATCAGAATTGATCCCCAAGGAGAAATTTATTTTTGTTACAATAACTGTGTAAATAATAGCCTATGTATGTGTACATACATTAGTTATTATTTTTATTTTAAATCTTCTCAAAACAGCCTGCCCTACACGTTACCCTCCGCCCCTCGCCCTCGCGTCGCTGCTGCTCAGCCTGCACGGATTTTCTTTATGTGTTGAGATAATGGGGACATGTGTTTGTTTTCATGTGGCTTGAGTCAACATTAGCCGTTAGCTTGGAGAATGAATGGAGAACGGATGCCAATGGCATGAAACATATCCCCGTGACGGGGGGAGAATCACTCGCGGCATTGGGGCAAGCAGAGCAGAGAGTGAGAGCGTTGACGTTCACTGAGTGATTCATGTCGTTAATCCGCGGTGAACGAATCGTTCGCTCAGTCCCTTCCCCCGCCCTCTCATTGGCTGCGTCGTTCGCCGACGTCGAGGGTTCATACCGGCATGGTCGCGGCGGAGCTCAACTGAACTGAGAAAGGAACGAATCAGTTCATGAAGTGATTCGGTTCAGTACGTTCACTCAAAAGATTCGTTCTTTCGAACGAATCGTTCGCGAACGACACAACACTACTTGCTGTCACTTACATGAGCAAGCTGAAGCTGCATTCTACATGTGGTTGAGCAGGTACACTGTTTGGGCCGGCTGTAGAGGGCGCCAAAAGCAGTGCCATCACGTCCTGATATTCGGGAGTCTCCCGGAAATAATGAGAGGGTTGGCAAGTATGACGCTATCAAGCGCCATTCATTCAAAACTCGCAGGCCGCACTAACATCAAATTTCCATATTAAAGTGCGTGCCGTGTGTCTGAGACCCCTGGTTAACATAGCACAAAGCAATTTAAGCTTTGTATGCAGTGTTTTTCATTTTAAATTTAAAAATTTTTTTTGTGGCTCCCATTATTTTCTTTAATTTATGAAACTTGCAAAAAGGTTGCCGACCCCTGGACTAGATCAAAATAAGAGGAGTCGTGTGCTTCACTTGTTGACTTAAAATGTTGTGGCATTGATTGATTGATTGAGACTTTTATTAGTAGGTTGCACAGTGATGTACATATTCCGTACAATTGACCACTAAATGGTAACACCCGAATAAGTTTTTCAACTTGTTTAAGTCGGGGTCCACTTAAATTGATTCATGATACAGATATATACTATCATATATACTATCATCATAATACAGTCATCACACAAGATAATCACATTGAATTATTTACATTATTTACAATCAGGGGTGTGGGGGGGGGATATGGACATCAAGTAGTGGACATAGAGAGAGAGAATAAGAAAACCGATTACACCTCCGATGGCTCAAGTTCTGGCCTTTTGTCGCAAAGGTCGATGATTTGATCAACAGCTGAATCATCATGCGTTCTTGAAGAAATGTTTTTCCGTGTATTATTAGTACTCCAAACCATGCATCTAATCCCTTCAACCGAACTCCGCACCCAAACTCAGACCAGTTTGTGTCCTCGCCCGCATCTGAAATCTAAATTTTACCTCTGCTTTCAGGATCAGCTGTTAGGTTTCTTGGAGATTGTTGCCCAAATTGACCTCTTTGTCATGGGGGTGCTGTGTGTTTGGCGGAAAGGGATTGGTTAAATGCTCTTCACCTTAAAACTGCTCCAAACCGAGGCCCAATTTGAATTCTCCCTCTTACCCCTTCGTCTTAATCCTTTCACTCTTGGCGCCTAGAATCTAGTGTCATGGTGAAGTGTTCAAAATATGCCCCTGGGAATTCGGACGTGGCTCGAGTCTCGCGTCATCAACCCTCGTCGTTTGCCAGCTGTGACGTAAAACAGATGCAACAAATGTTTATTTACTTTTAAAGTGCTGTCGTCTTTGCCTGGGCCCTTTTCTTTCACCTGATTACATCGAGAAAACAGACCTTTTTATGGTCGTTTCTGAAGTGGATCAGTTGATGCGTATCTCATTACAGAAAAATGCATCTGATAATTTTGCCGTTGAATGTACAGACGTTTCACAAACACGTATCATGTTACTTTGCTGATGAGGCAGATAAGAAACAGATAACACAGTTTTCGGAAGCAATAATCTACGGTAGCTTCAGCCGTGTTGCTAGCTTGTTCTAAGGAGCAGTTGCAACATACAATAAACATGGCTTATGTAGCTGTGCATTTTATTCTATCCACCTTGAAAAAACAAATTTAGTTAGAGCTAGTTTTTGCAAAATATACTGGGACTCGATCATTTTAACAAGAGATAAAAAAAAATACAACAAACAATTACAAATAGCCAATATACATTATATGTGGAGTAGCAAAGGATAAACATCTGAACAAAACCATGAGTGTCATTATTATGAAAATCAATAATTAAGCTTTATTTTCAGGCTGTTCTTTGTTGTCTGCCATCGCTTTTAGCAGGCATTTGATGTGGGAAATTTCTTCTACCCCTCGATATCTAGGGAGGTATCTGAGCTCACCTCGCTTCGAGGGATTTGCCCTTACCTGATGGAGAAATCGGACACCACTTGATTGACGTGGACACGCAAAACCGAGTGCTAAGGGGTTAAGACAAGGAGGAAGGGGAATATTCGGATTGGGCCTTAGACGTCTACTCGGAGCTGTGTTGACTCCTGTGTTGACTCCTGTGTTGACGGAAACTCTGGAAAAAAGCGCTACGTGGCTTCAAATCCACAAGAGCTATAAAAAGACCAGTGTGAATGATTGCGTAGTCTGTCTATCCATGAGTTGAACTTCTTAAGGAAGGTGTTCTGTGGTAACATCTTGAGGTCCATCCCTAACCTGTTGGATTAGAAGGAAGACTGTTGATGGACAATACCTTTCAATGGTTCCCCTTGTTTTGGTAGCGACAAATAACCAAATGCAATATTAATCAACTGTATATCAGTCTGACTTTGTGTCCGGACAGTTCTGATACTCTCTACTTTGTTTTCCCCTAGTAATGCTTCAGCTGCAGGCGACCTCAGTAGGGGAGGTGGTCATCAAAGGGGTTCGAGCCAATCGCTACCTGGCCATGAACAGAGACGGACGACTGTTTGGAGCGGTGAGCGACCACATCTGTCCCCGTTAATACAAAAGTATCAAGCACAGTTAAGTTGGGTTCGGATCATGGAATGCTGGGGGGATTGCGATTTCAACGCTGGGTTAAAAGTTGAATGACTCTTTTTGATATCTTGTCTAAGTCGTCTTCGTCTTTTACCTCAGAGACGAGCAACTGAGGAATGTTACTTCTTGGAGCGTCTCGAGAGCAACAACTACAACACCTATCGCTCCAGGAAATACCCCACCATGTATGTGGCGCTGAAGCGGACCGGCCAGTACAAGTCTGGAAGCAAAACCGGACCGGGTCAGAAGGCTATACTCTTTCTGCCCATGTCGTCAAAGGGCTAACCTGGGACGGGGTTGAAAGAACGTTGGTGCCTTAGGTGTGATGGCAGTGAAGGAAGGTACTGTAAGTCCACACTGCCTGGCACAGCTGTGATCTTTGGAGACTCATTTATTCCGACACACCTGCTCTTGTTAAGCTTGACGTTTTGAAGCAATCACTACTTTTACTGTAGAAGAAAAGAACGAGGAAAACGTCAGCGCCAAAGTCCTCTTTTGTACATTCGGCCCCTAACCCTATAAAAAAGGGGCATTGATACATTTCACACACCGTAAGGTTTTATTAACTGTTAAACTACTTAGAATACTTCAAAGTACGTGTATTTTCCTGAGGTGTCTTGTAGTATTTGTGTTGTGGACACACAAATCAAATCAACTTTATTTATAAAGTACATTTAAAATTTACCACAGGAGTAGCCAAAGTGCTGTACAATGGGCAGCACAAAACAATTCTAAGGCAACTAAAGTTCAGTCCAACGACAGAAAACCAAAAGATGAAGAAAACTTTGCTGAGACGTTAGATTTGAGGCTACAACTTTCTGCTCCCAACTCCTCAAATACTTTTTTTTTAAAGTCTGTCGTTCAACTGATAAAATCAAGGTTGGTTGATTTTATCACCAAACTATTAAAGGCCTACTGAAAGCCACTACTACCGACCACGCAGTCTGATAGTTTATATATCAATGATGAAATCTTAACATTGCAACACATGCCAATACGGCCGGGTTAACTTATAAAGTGACATTTTAAAATTCCCTGGAAATATCCGGCTGAAACATCGCGGTATGATGACGTATGCGCGTGACGAAGTCCGAGTAACGGAAGTTATGGTACCCCGTAGAATCCTATACAAAAAGCTCTGTTTTCATTTCATAATTCCACAGTATTCTGGACATCTTTTGCAATTTTTTTAATGAACAATGAAGGCTGCAAAGAAGACAGTTGTAGGTGGGATCAGTGTATTAGCAGCAGACTACAGCAACACAACCAGGAGGACTTTGTTGGAGCGCTAGCCGCGCTAGCCGCGCTAGCCGCCGACTTCACCTTGACTTCCTACGTCTCCGGGCCGCCAAACGCATCGGGTGAAGTCCTTCGTCCTTCTGCCGATCGCTGGAACGCAGGTGAGCAAGGGTGTTGATGAGCAAATGAGGGCTGGCTGGCGTAGGTGGAGAGCTAATGTTTTTAGCATAGCTCTGTGCAGTCTGGTTGCTAAGTTAGCTTCAATGGCGTCGTTAGCACAGCATTGTTAACCTTCGCCAGCCTGGAAAGCATTAACCGTGTATTTACATGTCCACGGTTTAATAGTATTGTTGATTTTCTATCTATACTTCCCGTCAGGGGTTTATTTATTTTGTTTCTATATGCAGTTAAAGCAAGATGCTATCACGTTAGCTCGTAGCTAAAGCATTTCGCCGATGTATTGTCGTGGAGATAAAAGGCACTGAATGTCCATTTCGCGTTCTCGACTCATTTTCAAGAGGATATAGTATCCGAGGTGGTTTAAAATACAAATCTGTGATCTACAATAGAAAAAGGAGAGTGTGGAATCCAATGAGTCAGCTTGTACCTAAGTTACGGTCAAAGCGAAAAAAGATACGTCCATCGCTGCCTCTCAAGTCATTCACTGTAACGTTCCTCATCTACGAATCTTTCATCCTCGCTCAAATTAATGGTGTAATCATCACTTTCTCGGTCCGAATCTCTCTCGCTCCATTGTAAACAACGGGGAATTGTGAGGAATCCTAGCTCCTGTGACGTCACGCTACTTCCGGTACAGGCAAGGCTTTTTTTTATCAGCGAGCAAAAGTTGCGAACTTTATCGTCGATTTTCTCTACTAAATCCTTTCAGCAAAAATATGGCAATATCGCGAAATGATCAAGTATGACACATAGAATGGATCTGCTATTCCCGTTTAAATAAATAAAAATCATTTCAGTAGGCCTTTAACCTTTGATAAGTACTTGGGAAACCAGCAACCATACATTGTTTTGTACACAGAACACGGCACTGCTTTTTTTTTGGATCGTGTTTCACATTTTGTAACAATACTTAAGGTCTCAACATTAGCCCAAAAGGTATCTTCAATTTAAAATGTGTTCCTCAGTCCATGCCATGTAAAACACAGTTAGCTGTTTTTTTTTTTTTCAAACTCTTCTTAGCTGGTATATGTTCAGAAGCAGAACAAAGCCTAACTTGTAACCCGCCGAACAACTCGGGCTTAGGCTGAATCCCAATTCTTGCCCTAAACACATCCCCTTGGTCTTATCCCGAGCCCTCACCCCTCGAACCAGGGGGCCAAGCGGTGGAAAACACACCTTAAGGACACCACTCGTGTCCTTGATACCCCTGGCCGCTTGGTGGATGTTACTATGATACAGATAATCTGTAACAAGCGGTTGTCACGGTATTCAGAATCTACAGTATGTACAATAGTTGTGCTAGCTAGGTTGTCAGGACGAGCGATTTTAAAACAAAAAAAAGTTTTGAAAATGGTTCATGTAAATTCTGAAAATAGATTAGCTGTTGAATCATTCAGGAAATGTAGTCAATTGAAGTCCATTGTCTAATATTTTGACAGAGTAGTTTCCTAGATGCAGTCGCGTTAGCTAGCTCATGTGACAAGCGAGTTTAGGATAGAACACATTCTAAACATAGCTCATGTAAATTAGCCGTCTAATCATTCATGAAATGTAGTAAATTGTAGTGTAGTTTGTTTGCTGCTCGTCTGATACCGTAGTTTAATAGCTACAGCTGCGTGAGCTAGCCCGCTTGACGAGCAATTTTACAATAGAAAAAAAACATTCTAAACATGGCTAATGTAAATTCTGAAAGTAAATTAGCAATCTAATCAATCATGAAATGTAGTAAATTATTCCGTATTCTGCTACCCTGACATCGTCGTTTATTAGCTACAGTCGTGTTGGCTCGTGTGACAAGCGCGTTTATAATAGAAAACATTCCAAACATGGCTCATGTAAATTAGCCGTCTAATCATTCATGAAATGGAGTTAATTGTAGTGTAGTTTGTTTGCTGCTAGTCTGATACCGTAATTTAATACCAACAGCTGCATTAGCTAGCGCGTGTAACGAGCGACTACAAAAAAACACACATTCTAAACATGGCTAGTGTAAATTCTGAAAGTAAATTAACATTCTAATCATTCATGAAATGTAGTAAATTGTTTTAAAGTCTTTATTCTGCTACCCTGAGCTCGAAGTTTTTTAGCTACAGTCGTGTTAGCTAGCTTGTGTGACAATCAAGTTCATAATAGAAAACATTCTAAACATGGTTAACTTAAATTATATGTCATTCATGGAATGTGATACATTGTAGTAAAGTCCGTATTTTGCTACCCTGATGTCACTTTATTAGCTACAGTCACGTTAGCTAGCTCGTGTGATAAGTGACTTTAGAATAGGAAAAAAAAAACATTCTTAACATGGCTAATGTAAATTCTGAAAGTAAATTAGCAAGCTAATCATTCATCAAATGTGGTAAATTGTATCAAAGTCTTTATTCTGCTACCCTGACCCCGTAGTTTTTTAGCTACAGTCGTGTTAGCTAGCTCGTGTGACAAGCAAGTTCATAACAGAAAACATTCTAAACATGGCTAACTTAAATTATATGTCTTATTTTATATTATATAAAATCCGTATTTTGCAACCCTGACGTCAGTTTATTAGCTACAGTCACGTTAGCTAGCTCGTGTGATAAGCAAATTTAGAATAGAAAACATTCTCAACATGGCTAATCTAAATTAGCCGTCTAACAATTCATGAAATGTAGTCAATTGTAGTGAAGTCTGTTTGCTGCTAGCCTGATACTGTAATTTAATACCAACAGATGCTCCAGACCCCCCGCGACCCTAAAAGGGACAAGCGGTAGAAATGGATGGATGGAGATGCGTTAGCTCGCTCGTGTGACGAGCGACTTTGGAATAGGAAAAAAACAATTCTTAACATGGCTAATGTAAATTCTGAAAGTAAATTAGCAATCTAATCATTCATCAAATGTAGTAAATTGTTTCAAAGTCTGTATTCTGCTACCCTGACACTGTAGTTTCTGAGCTACAGTCATGTTAGCTAGCTCATGTGACGAGCAAGTTTAGAATAGAAAACATTCTAAACATGGCTAACTTAAATTATCCGTCTAGTCATTCATGAAATGTAATACATTGTAGTAAAGTCCATATTTTGCTACCCTGACGTCATAGTTTATTAGCTACAGTCGCGTCAGCTAGCTTGTGTGACGAGCGAGTTTAGAATAGAAAACATTCTAAACATGGCAAATCTAAATTAGCTGTCTAACAATTCATGAAATTTAGTGAATTGTAGTAAAATCTGCTTGCTGCTAGTCTGATACCGTAATTTAATACCAACGGCTGCGTTAGCTAGCTCGTGTGGCAAGCGACTTTAGAATAGAAAAAAAATAAATCTTAACATGGCTAATGTAAATTCTGAAAGTAAATTAGCAATTTAATCAATCATGAAATGTAGTAAATTATAGTAAAGTCCGTATTCTGCTACCCTGACATTGTAGTTTGTTAGCTACAGTCGCGTTGGCTAGCTCGTGTGACAAGCGAGTTTAGAATAGAAAACATTCTAAACATGGCTAACTTACATTGTCCGTCTAGTCATTCATGAAATGTAATACATTGTAGTAAAGTACATATTTTGCTACCCTGACGTTATAGTTTTATTAGGTAGTCAAGCAAGTTTAGAATAGAAATCATTCTAAACATGTCTGATGTAAATTAGTCATCCAATCATTCATGAAATGTAGTTTGCTTGTCTGACATCATAGTTTACAAGCTACAGTCTAGCTAGCTCATGTTACGAGCCAGTTTATAATGGGGGAAAAAAAACATTCTAAACATGGCTAATGTTAATTCTGAAAGTAAATTAGCCGTCTAGTCATTCATGAAAAGTAGTAAAGTCAATTTTCTGCTAGTTTGACATCGTAGTTTACTGCTGCGTTAGCTAGCTCGTGTGACCAGCAAATTTGGAATAGATATAAAGAATTCCGCACATGGCTAATTTAAATTAGCCATCTAATCATTAATGTTTTGTCTGACATCGTAATTTATTAGCTACAGCTGCGTTAGTTAGCCCGTATGACGAACAATTTAAGATTAAAAAAAGAACATTTGAAACATTTTTTTGGAGTAGCAAAGGATTGAAAACCTGAAAAAAACATGAGTGTCATTACAATGAATACAACTGTATTTTACCAGTTTTTTCAGATACGAGCAGTCTCTCAACTAATTGTTAAATTGAGGTTGCGAGAAACGAGCCTCCCCACTGCTAGCCTGCACAGAATGAGTTGATAACGCCAGCCAAGGACGTTGAAATAATATATACCTTGACGGACATTTATCCATGAAAATATAAAGAAGCTGCTGATGGCGAGTTGACGCAGGAATCGTAGAAGTTGTCTGTCCAAATGCTGTAAATTACTAAATACAACTACTGTAGTAGTTAGTTTTTATTTTTAAAAGGCATGTTTCAAGTTAAAATTGTGCGTTAAAATGTTTTAAAATCATTTCAATGCCCGAATGTGGCGAAATAAGGGGTTTTCAAGACACAATATATATTTATATATACATATATATATATATATATATATATATATATATATATATATATATATATATATATATATATATATATATATTACTCTGCGACGTATACCTAAAAAAAATAGCATGCTAAATTTTGTAAACACATTCATAGCAGGTAGCATTTGACGCTGTAATGTATACCTGTAAAATTAGCTAAAAAGCTAGCATGCTAAAATACCAACTGTAGCACGAATCAAGTACCAAAATATATTATTCTGCGTTGTTTACCTGAAGAATTTGTTAAAAAAGTTAACAAGCTAACTTTTTTTAAACAAATTTTTAGCAGGCAAAATTTGACGCTGAAATGTATACCTGTAAATTAGCTGAAAAAAGCTAGCATGCTAAAGTTAACGTGAATGCAAAGGGTCAAGACGAGGGTAAATGTGAGAATTGGGATTCAGACGTAAACTGTCGTCGCTGCCTAAGTCTGGTACTTCATGTTGAGTTTGGTTTCTCTGCTCTGGTTTAGTCGCGGAGTTGGGATGACAGAAAATCTGAGGTCAACTGGTTGTCAAATGCACTGTTCCCGTCTTCAAGTCACACCTTGTGTAAGCAGCGTGACCGTTATTTATGTCGGTAGTCGTGACGATTAGTGGGAATGCACAGCAAGCAAGAAAACATGGTCCAGTCCCGGTCCTCCGACTAAGAGGCCTCAGACCGAGGAAACCGTCGGTGGTTCAGCTGGCAAAACATCCGCGAGTATTTTTAACAACTATTATACCAAACTATTCCCAAACATTTCCCACTGAAGGCCACAGATTGACAAATAAAAAGATGCGGGGCCTGTTTTGGTAGTTTTCACCTTCAAAACCAGTACAAAATTGAGATTATTTTCAAAGAACCAGAAAATGCAATCTTTGTATAAATTTCATGAGATTTCTGAAGAGCCAAAACCGAAGTACGCTGGCCAGATGGCGTCACGCAACAAGAAATATGGGCAAAATGGGCTAAAAAAAGATAGCATGCTAACAGTATGAGGCTGACATACCATCAATTGCCACTTTACAGTTAGCATTAGTGAAATACCAAACTATGACACTGAGTTGTATACCAGTAAAATTAGCTAAAAAAAAAAGCTAGCATGCTAATCTTACCAACTGTAGCATGGATCAAGTACCAAAATATATTACTCTGCGATGTATACCTGAAAAAATCAGTTAAAAAAGTTAGCATGCTATATTTGGTGTACGCTTGCAAAAAAATAGCTGCCATGCTAATATAACCATACTTGCCAACCCTCCCGTTTTTAGCGGGAGAATCCCGGTATTCAGCGCCTCTCCCGACAACCTCCCGGCAGAGATTTTCTCCCGACAAACTCCCTGTATTCAGCCGGAGCTGGAGGCCACGCCCCCTCCAGCTCAATGCGGACCTGAGACTGAGTGGGGACAGCCTGTTCCCACGTCCGCTTTCCCACAATATAAACAGCTTGCCTGCCCAATGACATCATAACATCTAGGGCTTTTAGAGAGTAGAGTGCACAACTGCGCACACAACAAGGAGACGAAGCAGAAGAACGAGGAAATTACAGACATGGCGACGCCGTCGACGAGCAAGATGAAGAAATACGCTTGCAAGTTCCAAAACTAAACAAGAATTTCAGTTCATCCAGGACAGTTCGAAGGGGAAGGTGTATGTTGCCTGTAAATATGTCGAACAGACTTCTCCATTGAACACGGTGGCCGAAATGATATACTCATCATGAACGGAGAAGTTAAACAGGACAATACTGCCATCTAATGGATAGCCACCGGAACACTGAAATTCAAGTATTTATTTTATGTAAATAAAATAAATAAATATATATATATATATATATATATATATATATATATATATATATATATATATATATATATATATATATATATATATATATATATATATAGCTAGAATTCACTGAAAGTCAAGTATTTCATACATATATATATATATATATATATATATATATATATATATATATATATATATATATATATATATATATATATATATGAAATACTCAAGTTGGTGAATTCTAGCTGTAAATAACCACGCCCCCAACCACGCCCCCCGCCCCCTACCCCCCACCTCCCGATATTGGAGGGCTCAAGGTTGGCAAGTATGAATATAACACTAACGATTGTGCCGCAGGATGTTAAAAAATTAGCTTTTTTCAGGTAAACAACGCACTTTGGACACCCCTGCATTATACTAAAGCTGCTCTAAGCGTTCTTGGCATGGTATGCACTTCCAATGAATGTACAGTACATCCAGTACCATAACTTTTTAGCAAGCACTGCATTAGCTTCTAGCTAACGGACTCACCGATGTTCTCCCCTGGATCGGACAAACCGGGAACTTTCAGGCTTTCATCGTCGGAGATGGTGATCGATCATACTCGCTCATTTTCTGTGGCCAAACCTAAGGTCAACACAACTGGTGTCACTTTTAATCGAATGTGGTTGAAATTTTAGAAACCCGGAAGCTATAAATCCGGGGGGGAAAAGGTCAAAGCTTGTTTAGAAAGCTACAAGATGGCGTGTTGAGGTGGATACAAAGGTTGCAGACTTTCTTACCAATCCTGAACGTTACTGCTGAAAAGGGTCACACTTAGAACCCTATAGGTTTTGTATTCCAGCAATCTTCAGATGGTCACTCAGTATTTATTAGCGTCATTTGTCCGATAAAGGAAGAAGCAGAATGTCACGTTGCAGCTTCTTGATATCCCCGCCTCTGTTTTTGCAAAATGAGCGTCGTGACGTGTGTGTGAGAAGGCGTGTGTCACCACTTTGATATTTAATACCATATTGCTGCTGCTTGATATCATACGGTCAGTGTGAGAATAGATACTATTTTTATAGGTTGTTTTGTATTTTGGATCATCTTACTGCTGGAGATGTTCTTCGTGTGCTGGAAAGGAAGACAAATAAAAGCTCTTAAACTCTGACTTTTTGTTGTGGATTTTGCCTTAAAGGTCCCAAGCAAGCATGGGTGAGTATTATGTTTATTATTATGTTTGTATTGTGTGAATGCTCCAAAACATTCACACATATGGTTTTCTACACCAAAATTGATCTATTATGATTCCTCTAGTTCTTCTTCTCTTCCAGATTTTGGCATGATCTAACTTCCACATTTTTCACCCAATTCAAACCGTTCCAACTTCAAACTGTTCAACCTATTCGGGAATTGCGGGCTTTCCCTTGACAAATTCCAAAAATTCCCAGATTTCCCAGAATTAAAATGAATTTAATTTTTCAAACTTTCACCATTTTCACATTTTTCAACCGATTCGAACAATTCAACTCATACTGGACATTTCACGTTCAACAAATTTCCAGGAATTCCTGCTTTTTTTTAACCCCTCGTCTGCTCCTTTTCCCTTCATCCCATTTCAACCGTTCCACTGTCAAAAAAAATTTCTTAGTCAGGACAAAAAAACAAGTTGGTTTAGGAACTAGAAACGTTCCCGGTTTTCACGAAATTCCAGGAATACCATACTACAATTTCTTAATTAAAAAACTGTTTCTACTTCAAAATTTCTTGACCGATTTAAACAATTCCAACACCAACCAATTCAGCTCATTCAGGACATTCGTGCTCCTAATCATTTCAAACCTAATCAAGAAAATCCCGCTTTTCCCAAAAATCCCAAATTTCCAGGAAGTTCCCATTGAAATGAATGGACATTTTTCCAAGTTGCACAATTCCCACATTTTTCAACCTATTCAAACCATCCATCCATCCATCCATCTTCTTCCGCTTATCTGAGGTCGGGTCGCGGGGGCAGCAGCTTAAGCAGGGAAGCCCAGACTTCCCTCTCCCCAGCCACTTCGTCCAGCTCCTCCCGGGGGATCCCGAGGCGTTCCCAGGCCAGCCGGGAGACATAGTCTTCCCAACGTGTCCTGGGTCTTCCCCGGGGCCTCCTACCGGTCGGACGTGCCCTAAACACCTCCCTAGAGAGGCGTTCGGGTGGCATCCTGACCAGATGCCCGAACCACCTCATCTGGCTCCTCTCGATGTGGAGGAGCAGCGGCTTTATTTTGAGCTCCCCCCGGATGGCAGAGCTTCTCACCCTATCTCTAAGGGAGAGCCCCGCCACCCGGCGGAGGAAACTCATTTCGGCCGCTTGTACCCGTGATCTTGTCCTTTCGGTCATAACCCAAAGCTCATGACCATAGGTGAGGATGGGAATGTAGATCGACCGGTAAATTGAGAGCTTTGCCTTCCGGCTCAGCTCCTTCTTCACCACAACGGATCGATACAGCGTCCGCATTACTGAAGACGCCGCACCGATCCGCCTGTCGATCTCACGATCCACTCTTCCCTCACTCGTGAACAAGACTCCGAGGTACTTGAACTCCTCCACTTGGGGCAGGGTCTCCTCCCCAACCCGGAGATGGCACTCCACCCTTTTCCGGCCGAGAACCATGGATTCGGACTTGGAGGTGCTGATTCTCATCCCAGTCGCTTCACACTCAGCTGCGAACCGATCCAGCGAGAGCTGAAGATCCTGGCCAGGTGAAGCCATCAGGACCACATCATCTGCAAAAAGCAGAGACCTAATCCTGCAGCCACCAAACCGGATCCCCTCAACGCCTTGACTGCGCCTAGAAATTCTGTCCATAAAAGTTATGAACAGAATGGGTGACAAAGGGCAGCCTTGGCGGAGTCCAACCCTCACTGGAAACGTGCCCAACTTACTGCCGGCAATGCGGACCAAACTCTGGCACTGATCATACAGGGAGCGGACCGCCACAATCAGACAGTCCGATACCCCATACTCTCTGAGCACTCCCCACAGGACTTCCCGAGGGACACGGTCCAATGCCTTCTCCAAGTCCACAAAACACATGTAGACTGGTTGGGCAAACTCCCATGCACCCTCAAGGACCCTGCCGAGAGTATAGAGCTGGTCCACAGTTCCACGACCAGGACTATTCAAACCATTCCAACATTAACACATTCCACTCATCCTGGACCATTCAAACTAACACTTTCCCAAGTTCCAAACCAAATTCCGGTTTTCCTGTAAATACAAACTCTTCAACATTCAAACTATTCTTACATTCATACTACATTCTGTCAGCATTTCAGTTCAACTTCAGCATTGGAGCACTCACATGCAATTCCTTCAGGAATTGCCTCATTTAGTTACATTTGTTGTATAATAATAATAACATTTTCCTTCATTTTCCAGGGTATATGCATGTGGCATATCCAGGATGTCTCAATAGAATACCTTTTATGGTGCAAATCCAGATAAAGGTATGCATGTGTTACAGGTCTCACAGGTGTGAGTTCGGTAGACAAAAGGTTGTGTTCATAGTCTAACCCCTGGAAAACACAGGCAATGTTTAAGGAGAGTGAAGACACAAACAATCCTTGAAGCTTCCCAAGTTTCCTCTCTTTATTACACATTATTTATATTTCCTATAATCCACAATAAAAATATAATTATTATTCTCTAAATTAAATATTACATTCTCAAAACATATCTTATCCATAGCACAATAGCTTTTATAATGCAGGGTTTCCCGTAGCGTTTTGTTGTTAAGGCGGACAACTACTTCACTACACCTTAGTTCCGCTCTTCATTTCTGTCTTTACACTAACACGGATGGAAAACAGCTATAAACTTTGTCAATAAAAAAAGTGATCGACAAAAAAACATATATATCCCACATTATGAAGGCATCACACATGCATTATCCAATTTTACAATATAACATACGCAATTTAATGTACTTTTAATATTTTATTTGATACACTTTGTATACCGTATTTTCCAGACCATAGGGCGCACCGTATTATAAGGCGCGCTGCCGATGAATGGTCTATTTTCGAGCTTGTTTCATATTTAAGGCACAACAGATTATAAGGTGCATTAAAGGAGTTATATTATTATTATTATTTAAAACACTTCCTTGTGGTCTACATAACATGTAATGGTGGTTCTTTGGTCAAAATGTTGCATGGATGATGTTTTACAGATCATCTTCAAGTCGCTTTCTGACAGTCGCTTCAGGATGCGCCGTTTTGTGGGCGGTCTTATTTACATGGCTCACCTTCGGCAGCGTCTTCTTCCCGTCATTTTTTTTGTGGCGGTGTAGCGTGCCAGGACGGGTGTGGAAGAAGTGTCAAATGATGGAGCAAACTGTTTGAATGACATTCAGACTTTACTTCAATCAATAACGGAGCAGCATCTCCTCATCCGGAAACAACAACAATGTTGTCCCGTGAAAAACCGTCCGACCGGAACTCTCCAATAACTAAAGTTCCTTGGGTGAATAATGTAAACTCACTACACCGGTATGTTTTAGCGCTTTCATGGCGAGTTTACTCACAAATATAAGTAAGAACTTTACACTACTTTATATTAGAAATGGCAACAGCGGAGGATGAATGTCACATAACAAGTAGATAGACAAAAAGAAGAAGCTTATCGACTACGTTGTCAGCACGGACTACAAAGGTGGAAATGAGCAATTTTTCAGGATTTATGCAGATCCCAAATACAGATCAGCAGGTACCAGAAGGTAAGAAGAGTTGCTTTTGCATAATATTGCAAAACACAACGCCAGATAATATGTCTTACCTTATACACACCATAATAATACTCCTATGTTGAAGCACAGTACAATCCATGAAGTGGTGCGGATTCATACCTTACCAAAGTCGTACTAAAACATTTTGACAGATTTTTGAACGCCGTGTGTAATGTTCTATATTTTCAATGTAACATTTAAAATGTTGGTATTTACTTGAGTCATATTGCCATCATATTGCAGTCTACACGTATCTCTGTTTGAATGCCACACTTATCATTACACCATGTACCAAATAAAATAGCTTTGAGGTCGGTAAGCAAAACCAGAATTATTCCGTACATTAGACGCATCGGGTTATAAGGCGCACTG
>NC_084758.1:14253896-14364268 GCF_033978785.1 Entelurus aequoreus
TCAGTAGCTGTTTGACTATGTGGACTCCTTTCTCTCCCTTCCCATTGGATTGCGCAAACCAAGGGCTTAGACTTAGACTTAGAATTCCTTTTATTGTCATTCAAATTTGAACTTTACAGTACAGATAAGAACAAAATGTTGTTGCATTATACATACAGCAACGTTAATATTTGGTTACATGTCCCTTGGCAAGTTTCACTGCAATAAGGAGCTTTTGGTAGCCATCCACAAGCTACTGGTTGAATTTTTGACCACTCTTGACAAAATTGGTGCAGTTCAGCTAAATGTGTTGGTTTTCTGACATGGACTTGTTTCTTCAACATTGTCCACACGTATAAGTCAGGACTTTCGGAAGGCCATTCTAAAACCTTAATTCTAGCCTGATTTAGCCATTCCTTTACCACTTTTGACGTTGGTTTGGGGTCATTGTCCTGTTGGAACACCCAACTGCGCCCAAGATCCAAACTCCGGGCTGATGATTTTAGGTTTCCTGAAAAATTCGGAGGTAATCCTCCTTTTTAATTTCATTTAAAGCACCAGTTCCATTGGCAGCAATACAGGCCATGCTTGACGGCAGGCGTGGTGGTCCTTGGATAAAAGGCCTCACCTTTTCTCCTCCAAACATATTACTGGGTATTGTGGCCAAAACATCTGACATCACATGGACAAAGATAAGACCTTCTGGAGGAAAGTTCTGTGCTCGTGACAGAGCATCTGCCAGGACAATGTGCTGACCAGGTGTATAGATCAGTGACATGCAGTGAGGTTTGAGGTTGGGGAGGCACTGACCCACGAGTCAGATTTACATACATACAGTATGATGCTATGTCACTGACTCACAAGTCATATTTACAAACATGACAGTATGATGCAATGGCAAAGGCTCAAAAACATACAGCATGATGCTAGAATAAAAAAATTCAACCCACTTAGCACACAATTAACACGGCACTGCAGAGCAGACACTCGACAGTATATCTTACCTTTACTTGTAAATAAAGTCCATTCGCCTTTCCTTCTGGACGAAGATCTCTATGACTTTGTTGTAGAAGTCCTCCTTTTTCTCTTTTTCTTTGAGTTTTAAAAGTCTCTCTTTCTCAATTAAGATAATTGCCAGGGAAGAAAGTTGTCCTTGGTCAGTCCTATTCAGACTGAATGTTTTGATTATTTTCAATGTAGAAAACGACCTTTCCACAGACACCGTCAATGCAGGTATCTCTTTCTCTAGGTCGTCCTCAGACAAACTTCCATCGTTGTCTTCAGTCATCCCGGTTCTCCATACATCTGGCCAGATCCCGCATCATTCTTGAGTACGTCCGTCGTTCACATATGTTACAGTGGGACGTCCTCATGACCGGTGCCCATGTGTTGGCTCCCACATTACCAGTTTGCTGGCTGGCAGCTCCTGGTGTCTTTGGCAGTGTCCTGCTAGTCTCATTCTCCTAGCTGCTATTTTGTCGCTCACTCTGTGTATTGCGGCATAGAGATTCTCGTTGGTAACATGTGTACTCTTGCTGATGTTGAGCACTACACGGGGCACTCAGGTGTAGCACCCGTCTAGAGACCTCTGCAGGGTTGGCTTCAGGGTCCAGCATTCACTGCCATATAGGAGAACTGATTCCACGGTCGCGAAGAAGAAGCTTGAGTTTTTTTTGTCGGGGGACATTATAGTTCCACACACTGGCCATGTCGTTCAGGGCCCTCCATGCAAGTGCCTTCCTCACTTTTAAAACCTGCTCTGTTGAGTTGACCCATGAGCCCAGGTACTTGAAGTCATTGACTTCCTTCAGAGCAGTGGGCCCCATTCAGCAATAGGTTCATAACTTTTCCTCTTATCTTTCTTCCTAAGTGATTTCCTAAGAGGAGTCCATTAAAATTCATGACGTGTTCTTAAACGCCCAAATTGTTCCCACCTGCTGTTCTTAAGTTGCTGAATGTCAAATGGTTAGTGCGTGCGTGTCTATCATAATTTGCATATAAACACGCCCTTATTTCCCCAATATGCATATGTAAACGCCCTTAATGCTGTAATTTGCATAGGTAAAGGTCCTTCATTCCCCATATAAGGGCACAATTCCGGCGGAAAAGCCGAACATCAGACACACGGAGAAAACAAACAGATTACAGAAGAGAAATTCGTATTATCCCGCGGGGGAAATACATAATGTCAAAACGTAAGTTTAAGAAAGTGGGACTGCTGAGGTAGCCCCGAAGCGGTCAAATAAATATTCGTCACTTCAGCTTGTATGCTGTTTTTGGTTGCATTTGTCCACAATATTCAACAACTCTGTGGAATTGAAATAATCTGGGCTAAGAACCAAGGATTTCCATCGCCAAGCTACAGCAAGCAAGGCAAAGGATACAACTGCACATGGCAAAAATGTTTGCAGCATCTTTGGACACTCAAAGGCCACATTTGGATGCTACCTTACCCAAGATTTTGACAACAACACAATGGCCCACAGAAGCTAACAGCCGGTAAAAGGTATGTGCTTGTGGTGTCTCTGTCTCCCATTGGGACAATGCCTGTTTCAAGATGGAACCTCAGCATGGACTTTATGTCAATGATTGTGAAACCAACTCTGCACGCTTTTGGATTTGGATACCATGTATTGTTTGTGACAAATGGATTCAACAACCGTGATTTCAGCACTACATCTAAAGTACATATGAGTAGGAAGAAGGGATATGTATGGACATTTCTTCTCCTTTTACTTTTGAGCGGTGATATACAACTTAATCCAGGTCCCAGGAAAAATATCAACACAAATGTAGCTGAGTTGCATATTAAGGATCTTCAACAGCACCATCTTGTGGATACTTCTGGCATTGCCCTGATGAGGACTTCCACTGGCCCTGAGCAAGATGGAGAATTCACAATGAAGCTGAATTCGATGCCGCCCATGAGCCATGAACATTCAACAAAGTTAACAAGTGCAAAATATGCAACCAACAAGCAAAAAGAACTGAAATATTTTCACACTGTCAATCATTCAAAGGTGATATTGGACTTAAAAGCCAAGCCAAAAGGCATATTTGGAGGCCATCTTAACATTCGAAGTCTGTTGTCAAAGTTAAATTAAAGGCCTACTGAAATGAAATTTTTTTATTTAAACGGGAATAGCAGATCCATTCTATGTGTCATACTTGATCATTTTGCGATATTGCCATATTTTTGCTGAAAGGATTTAGTATAGAACAACGTCGATAAAGTTCGCAACTTTTGGTCTCTGATAAAAAAAAAAACCTTGCCCCTACCGGAAGTAGCGTGACGTTGTCAGTTGTTCACTCCCTCATATTTTCCTATTGTTTTCAACGCAGCTAGAGCTATTCGGACCATTACCCCATTAATTTGAGCGAGGATGAAAGATTTGTGGACGAGGAACGTTAGAGTGACGGACTAGAATGCAGTGAAATACATATTTTTTTTCGCTCTGACCGTAACTTAGGTACAAGCTGGCTCATTGGATTTCTATTGTGGATCACGGATTTGTATTTTAAACCACCTCGGATACTATATCCTCTTGAAAATGAGAGTCGAGAACGCGAAATGGACATTCAGTGCCTTTTATCTCCACGACAATACATCGGCAAAACGCTTTAGCTACGAGCTAACGTGATAGCATCGTGCTTTAACTGCATATAGAAACAAAAAAAATAAACCCCTGACTGGAAGGATAGATAGAAAATCAACAATACTATTAAACCGTGGACATGTAAATACACGGTTAATGCTTTCCAGGCTGGCGAAGGTTAACAATGCTGTGCTAACGACGCCATTGAAGCCTACTTAGCAACCGGACCGCACAGAGCTATGCTAAAAACATTAGCTCTCCACCTACGCCAGCCAGCCTTCATCTGCCAAGCTACAGCAAGCAAGGCTTGGATACCATGTATTGTTTGTGACAAATGGATTTTTTTTGTGGTAAAAATGCCCCTGTGACAACTTCTTTGCAACGTGTAGTTGCCATTAAATTCTAAGTTAATGATTACTTGCAAAAAAAAATTAAGTTTCTCAGTTGGAACATTACATATCTTGTCTTTGCAGTCTATTCAATTGAATAGGGCTGGCATTGTCTTGTTGAAATAAGCAGGGGCGTCCATGGTAACGTTGCTACATATGTTGCTCCAAAACCTGTATGTACCTTTCAGCATTAAAGGCCTACTGAAAGCCACTACTACCGACCACGCAGTCTGATAGTTTATATATCAATGATAAAATGTTAACATTGCAACACATGCCAATACGGCCGGGTTAACTTATAAAGTGACATTTTAAATTTCCCGCTAAACTTCCGGTTGAAAACGCCTTTGGATGATGACGTATATGGGTCATTTTTTTTATATGGTGCCTTTTGCGTCCCCAGTATAAATCATGTCATATTTTCTCAAAATATTTACAATTGCTCATTCCATTAGTTTCTTTGTGTATGGTAAATTGTTGTCTATCATAAATACAGTGATATGGGCTTCAAACATTAGAATATATATTTTTTAAAGCTTTTGTTAAAGTTCTATTATGCGATTTTGCCATGTCCCTGGTGCTGTTTATTCAACTTTAATCTAGAAAATAACAAATAAAAACATATATTTTTAATTTTTTTTTGTTATGATATAATTATCATAGACAAGCTCTCTTTAGTCATATGGTGTATATTATCAAAATCGTAAAAAGAATTACAAAAAAATAAGGTTCTATGTCTGTCCCTGTGGTCGCTGTCCACTCTGTTAAGTTGCGTTACTGTCCCTTTAAGAAAACAACCACATTTGTCAGTGACATCATTCTCATCAGGTAACATCACACCAGTGGCGGGAAACTCAACTCTGGTAAGCTGTGTGGTTTTTTAGCTCTCTTACTATCTGATGTTGATGTTTTTATGAAGTGAATTTAATGTGGTTGAACATAACGTGTCCACTCTGTTAGGCCTAAATAATAAGGAGATCAATCAAATTGAAATTTTTCAAAACATGTTTGTGTGAAATTATAGATTTCTTATCAATTATTCAAGTCCATGCTAGCTGTTATGTTAACACAGGCAGGCTGAAGGCTAACTTTAGCTCAAAATGTCCACCGTGTTAGTGTCCACCGTGTTAGCCTCATTCAACTAACACGGTGGACATCAACCTAACAGAGTGGACATGTATATAGTAATGTTGACTTATCACAATGTATATGTAGTGCTATTATGCATTCAACAGCAGTTTCTTTCATAATTCTTGGTTAATCATCACTGCTGTTGCAAAATATCATATACAGCAAATACATTGGTGTTAAAAGTACAGTGTTAATGCTATGTACTTGTAGTTACATAAAGATATGTAAGGGGTTGATAATAATGATATAACATTTTAGTAATTTGTATCATAATTCATATTTCTTAAGAAATGAAATAGATTAATATCCCCCGTTCTCAAAAATGCCCTTGTTTTTCTCAATATATGCTATTTAAAAATGTATGTATTCTAAAAATATATCTGCTTAGAGTGAGGGATATACAATCCATATAGGAAAGTCATTATACAGGCAATCATGCACTGAAAACACATGTATGCTGTTATGCATATGTCCTTAACAGAGTGGACATATCCCGTGTGTCACCTCTCATTAATATAGCTAAATATACTATGATTTAGGTGCCTGAGTTCGACCAATATGTTTTTCAGCAAGTTACATATGTCATGTATACAATAGAACATAAAAATATTGGTAAATCAACTATTTATTTTTTACAAGTTATGAAGTCCAAATGGCACCCTATAAAAAAAACGACCCGTATGCGCGTGACGTCGAGAGATCCACGGAAGTGTTTGGACCATATTGGACACAATACACAGAGCTCTGTTTTCTTCGACAAAATTCCACAGTATTCTGGACATCTGTGTTGGTGAATCTTTTGCAAAGAAGAACGTTGTAGGTGTATGCGGCTGGCTGTAGCAACACAACAAGGAGGACTTTGACTTGGATAGCAGACGCTTAAGCGGCGAACTCACCTTGACTTCCTACGTCTCCGGACCGCCGACCGCATCGTCAAACGCTGGAACGCAGGTGAGCACGGGTGTTGATGAGCTGAGGAGGGCTGGCTGGCGTAGGTGGAGCGCTAATGTTTTTAGCATAGCTCTGACGAGGTCCCGTTGTTAAGTTAGCGTCGTTAGCAACAGCATTGCTAGGCTTCGACAGGCGTCGAATACACATTAACCGTGTATTTACATGTCCAGTGTTTGGTTCGGTGTCTCCTTATAATAGTATTGTTGATCTTCTGTCTATCCTTCCAGTCAGGGATTTACTTATTTTGTTTCTATCTGCATTTGAGAACGATGCTATCACGTTAGCTCAGTAGCTAAGTGTGTCACCGTTGTATTGTCGTGGAGATAAAAGTCACTCTGAATGTCCATTTCGCGTGCTCGACTCTCATTTTCAAGAGGATATAGTATCCGAGGTGGTTTAAAATACAAATCCGTGATCCACAATAGAAAAAGGAGAGAGTGTGGAATCCAACGAGCCAGCTTGTACCTAAGTTACGGTCAGAGCGAAAAAAGATACGTCCGGCACTGCCTCTAATTCTTCACTCTAACGTTCCTCATCTACGAATCGTTCATCCTCGCTCAAATTAATGGGGTAATCGTCACTTTCTCGCTCCTAATATCTCTCGCTCCATTGTAAACAACGGGGAATTGTGAGCAGCACTACCGCTTGTGACGTCACGCTACTTCCGGTAGGGGCAAGGTTTTTTTTTTATCAGCGAGCAAAAGTTGCGAACTTTATCGTCGATTTTCTCTACTAAATCCTTTCAGCAAAAATATGGCAATATCGCGAAATGATCAAGTATGACACATAGAATGGATCTGCTATTCCCGTTTAAATAAAAACAATTCATTTCAGTAGGCCTTTAATGGTGCCTTCACAGATGTGTAAGTTACCCATGCCTTGGGCACTAATACACCCCCATACCATCACACATGCTGGCTTTTGAAATTTGTGCCTATAACAATCCGGATTTGTTCTTTTCCTCTTTGTTCCGGAGGACACAACGTCAACAGTTTCCAAAAACAATTTGAAATGTGGACTCGTCAGACCACAGAACACTTTTCCACTTTGCATCAGTCCATCTTAGATGAGCTCGGGCCCAGCGAAGCCAGCGGCGTTTCTGGGTGTTGTTGATAAATGGCTTTCACTTTGCATAATAGAGTTTTAACTTGCACTTACAGATGTAGTGACGAACTGAAGTTACTGATAGTGGTTTTCTGAAGTGTTCCTGAGCCCATGTGGTGATATCCTTTTATGTCCTGGGCATGACGTTAAAGTGCATCCGGCAGTGGAGGCTCCTCTATGGGGTCTTGGGGCACTAGGAGGTTAACCCCTTTACTTATGTTACCCCAGGTGGCCCTTGGCAAAGGCCTAGTACCTGACTGCCCCCTAGCCAGGGATACGGTAAAGACCTCAACGGCGGAGCAGGCGGAAACGGTAGATTTAAGAACTACCACAACGGCTGCGATGGCGGAAGAAGGCTGCAGCAGAAAAGGGTCCCCAGTCTTCTTGGACTCCATGCCCCTGGACCCTGACCCGATTCTGTCAAGGATCGTGTGGTGACTGTCTGTGCACCAGTCTCCCCACGTAAAACGAAGTCACGCACAGGCAGCCTCCATAAAGGGATACACCCCTACCAGGAGGATAGTCATACTCATTCGAGTGACCGCCGACGATGATATCCTTTACACACTGATGTCGCTTTTTGATGCAGTACCGTCTGAGGGATCGAAGATTACAGGCTTAGCCGCTTACATGCAGCGATTTCTCCAGATTCTCTGAACCTTTTGATGATATTACGGACGGTGATGGTGAAATCCCTAAATTCCTTGCAATAGCTGGTTGAGAAATGTTCTTAAACTGTTGGACAGTTTGCTCACGCATTTGTTGACAAAGTGGTGACCCTCACCCCATCCTGGTTTGTGAATGACTGAGCATTTCATGGAAGCTGCTTTTATACCCAATCATGGCACCCACCTGTTCCCAATGGGCCTGTTCACCTGTGGGATGTTCCAAATTAGTGTTTGGTGAGCATTCATCAATTTTCTCAGTCTTTTTTGCCACTTGTGCCAGCATTTTTGAAACATGCTGCAGCCATTAAATTCCAAATGAGCTAATATTTGCTAAAAAATAACAACGTTTCTCAGTTTAACCATTAAATAACTTGTCTTTGCAGTCTATTCGATTGAATATAGGTTGAAAAGGACTTGCAAATCATTGTATTCTCTTTTTATTTACCATTTACACAACGTGCCAACTTCACTGGTTTTGGGTTTTGTAATACTATACTTGCAAATGATACTCGGAAATGTAAGAAAACAAGAAATAAAAAAACAGGACAGCATCATTATCAGCTGTTAAATGTAAAAAAAAAAAATTTTTTATTATCAAACAATTTAATAACATATGAACACAACAAACATACCAAACATTTTTATAGTTGAGTACCTGTATTGATTTCCAGTTACTGTTCAATGTAAAATGTACCCATCCCTACTCTTCCTGATTAGCTCTGTAGTCAAAATATATTGCAGCAATTGCATCCCGCAGGTCCAAAATCAATGTTCACATTAACAATTGTAAAAATCTCCTACGGTCGATTTCTCGACCCCTTTCATGACGATGCTCCTCGATGGCATCACGGTCACCTGACCTGCATGTATTTCTACGTGTGCGTATGTGATTGTGATGTCACGTCGCATCGTCACATTCTCAAAGGCATCAACGCTGCGAGTGTCGTTCATTCATTCGCGAGGTTACCGACATTCCCGAGTGTCGGCGTACACGTAGACACGGAGATGGACTCGTACGGTGTATTCGGTGACCGTATAGTCCCGGGAGCCAGGCTTTACTCGGCGTCCACCAGCTACAAGGTGCTGTCCTTGCTGAGCTGTGGTACTTTTGGCAAAGTTGCCAAATGCCGCAAGATGGATAGCAACAAAACAGTGGCAGTTAAAATGATCAGGAATCAAGGCAGCTTTGCAGAGCAGGCTAAGATCGAGGTAGGCGTGTACTCGAGTAACAACCCTAAAAACATTCCTGAGCCAATAGTTGATCACTTTGTATCTGCAGATCGACATACTACAGAAATTAAAAAAGATCGAAAACTCCAAAAAACACCTGGTTCTGTGGAATCGTGTCTTCAGCGACATGGGGCATATTTGTCTTGAGTTTGAGTATCTGGACAAAAACCTTCACGACTTTATGAAGGAGCGGCAATCAAAACAGCTCCAGGTGAAGGAGATCCGTCCCATCATCCAGCAGGTATGTTCACTGCTGTTTACAAACCCCGTTTCCATAGGAGTTGGGAAATTGTGTTAGATGTAAATATAAACGGAATACAATTATTTGCAAATCCTTTTCAACCCATATTCAATTGAATGCACTACAAAGACAACATATTTGATGTTCAAACTCATAAACTTTATTTTGTTTTTGCAAATAATAATTAACTTAGAATTTAATGGCTGCAACACGTGCCGAAGTAGTTGGGAAAGGGCATGTTCACTACTGTGTTACATGGCCTTTCCTTTTTAACAACACTCAGTAAAGGTTTGGGAACTGAGGAGACACATTTTTGAAGCTTCTCAGGTGGAATTCTTTCCCATTCTTGCTTGATGTACAGCTTAAGTTGTTCAACAGTCCGGGGGTCTCCCTTGTGCTATTTTAGGCTTCATAATGCGCCACACATTTTCAATGGGAGACAGGTCTGGACTACAGGCAGGCCAGTCTAGTACCCGCACTCTTTTACTATGAAGCCACGTTGATGTAACACGTGGCTTGGCGTTGTCTTACTGAAATAAGCAGGGGCGTCCATGGTAACGTTGCTTGGATGGCAACATATGTTGCTCCAAAACCTGTATGTACCTTCAGCATTAATGGCGCCTTCACAGATGTGTAAGTTACCCATGTCTTGGGCAGATCACACATGCCGGCTTTTACACTTTGACCCTATAACAATCCGGATGGTTCTTTTCCTCTTTGGTCCGGAGGACACGACGTCCACAGTTTCCAAAAATAATTTGAAATGTGGACTCGTCAGACCACAGAACACTTTTCCACTTTGTATCAGATGAGCTCAGGCCCAGCGAAGCCGACTGCGTTTCTGGGTGTTGTTGATAAACAGTTTTCGCCTTGCATAGGAGAGTTTTAACTTGCACTTACAGATGTAGCGACCAACTGTAGTTACTGACAGTGGGTTTCTGAAGTGTTCCTGAGCCCATGTGGTGATATCCTTTACACACTGATGTCGCTTGTTGATGCAGTACCGCCTGAGGGATGGAAGGTCACGGGCTTAGCTGCTTACGTGCAGTGATTTCTCCAGATTCTCTGAACCCTTTGATGATATTACGGAGCGTAGATGGTGAAATCCCTAAATTCCTTGCAATAGCTGGTTGAGAAATGTTTTTCTTAAACTGTTCAACAATTTGCTCAGGCATTTGTTGACAAAGTTGTGACCCTCGCCCCATCCTTGTTTGTGAATGACTGAGCATTTCATGGAATCTACTTTTATACCCAATCATGGCACCCACCTGTTCCCAATTTGCCTGTTCACCTGTGGGATGTTCCAAATAAGTGTTTGATGAGCATTCCTCAACTTTATCAGTATTTATTGCCACCTTTCCCAACTTCTTTGTCACGTGTTGCTGCCATCAAATTCTAAAGTTAATGATTATTTGCAACAACAAAAAAAGTTTATCAGTTTGAACATCAAATATGTTGTCTTTGTAGCATATTCAACTGAATATGGGTTGAAACTGATTTGCAAATCATTGTATTCCGTTTATATTTACATCTAACACAATTTCCCAACTCATATGGAAACGGGGTTTGTAAAATGGAAAACACCTTGGAGAGATTTAACTACGTCTTTGTCGACCTTCCAGCTGGTTAGCGCTCTTGACCACTTGAAGTGTGCTCATATGATTCACGCCGACGTCAAGTTAGAAAACATCATGTTGATCGACCATCAGCAGCAGCCATACAGAGTCAAAGTAAGTGACTTCAGCTCGGCCCACGAGGCGTCTGTCACCAAACAGAACTCCAACACACAGAACCACTCATACCGGTAAGGCCTTCCAAGTAGACACTCAAACATGATGAGTTTCAGGAAGCTATTTGTAGTTTTCAAGGCTACCAAGACTTGAGTTATCGTCCTATTGCAGGTCTCCAGAGATCTTACTTGGATCTCCGTACAACGAGGCAATAGACATGTGGTCTGTCGGTTGCGTGACGGCTTTTCTGTACCTTGGCGCTCAACTTTACCCTGGCAGGAATGAATATGAAACGGTAAAAAACACATATATGTTTCTACATTAAGCCCACTGACATTTTGTACAAAGATTGCATTCCATTGTATCTGTGTTGTCTTGTTTTTTAAGATCAGGTACATCATGGAGACCCAGGGTCAGTTTCCAGAAGACCTCCTGGCCTCTGGTAAAAACACCGGAATCTTTTTCCAAAAGGAGAACAAAAACTGTACCTGGAAACTGAAAGTAGGTTATCTTTTCATTTTGAAGCTAGCCTTAAACCGGGAGTTAGCAACCCGCGGCTCCCTGGAGCATTTTTAAAACAGGATTAAAAAATGGAAAAAGATGGGGGAACATTTTTTTTTTTGTTTTACTATGTTTTTTGTTTGAGGACAAACATGACACAAACCATCCCAATTGTTCGAAAGCCCACTGTTTAATATGTTTGTGTGTATGCTTCACTGATGACAGTATTTGGTGAACACCGTTTTGTCCTACTAATTTCGGCGGTTCTTGAACTCACCATAGTGTGGACTGTGGCGCAACAGTTTGTTTACATGTAAAATCTTCCACTCCTTCGTTGTCTCATTTTGTCCACCAAACGTTTTATGCACAAAGGTGCACTTTGTTGATGTTATTGACCTACTGGAGTGCTAATCAGGCCTATTTGGTCAGTGCATGACTGCAAGCTAATCAATGCTAACATGCTATTTAGGCTAGCTGTATGTACATATTGCATCATTATGCCTCATTTGTAGGTATATTTGAGCTCATTTAATATCCTTTACTTTTATCCTCTTTGTATATAATTTAGTTTTGCATGTCTCGTGACACATTATCTGTACGTAACATTGGCTGCATTTCAGATAGTTAGTGTGCCATGTTGTTCCAGACCACAGCAAACGTTACCTAGCTTTCCAAAGATTGTAATAAATCTATTAAAAGAAGACAGCCTGACATTTCCTTTTAACTTGGACACACACATCTATACATTTGGCCAGTAATTTCCAGGAGTTACCTCACCTTCTGAATAGCCTCTGATTTACTAATGATTTCTAATGTTCAAATCAAATCAACTTTATTTATAAAGCACATTTAAAATTTACCACAGGGGTAGCCAAAGTGCTGTACAATGGGCAGGTTAAAAGATAATACGAGAACCGAGCAAACACAACACAACACAAACAGAACACAATAAAAAATAAATAAATAAAATAAATAAAACATATAAACAGGTTCACAGCAGGTGTATTATGGGGCGCCATTGCAGAGTGTTAAAAGCCATGGAATAAAAGTATGTTTTTAAGAGAGATTTAAAAACAGGAAGAGCGGAGGCTTGTCTAACACTCAGAGGTAGGTCGTTCCAGAGCTTGGGAGCAGCAGCGGCGAAAGCTCTTGTCACCTCTAAGCTTCAGCCTTGTGTCTGGGACCGTCAGTAGCAGCTGATCGGCTGATCTTAGGGATCGGGTGGGGCAGTAAGGCTGAAGGAGGTCGGAGAGATATGTTGGCGCGAGGTTGTTTAGACATTTAAAAACAAATAAAAGGAGTTTAAAATTGATTCGGTAACGCACAGAGAGCCAGTGAAGGGACGCTAATATAGGGGTGATGTGCTCACGTCTGCTATGTTGTATGTTATAAAAATGTGTAGAATAAATATTACATTTCAACATTTCTGTCAACGAAGATTTGCTTCAGCTTGCGACACAGTCATTTTGATAGTAGGCTATTATAGCTAATATAGACACTTACATCATGTGTTGCTTTCATTATAACACTTATATAAGACTTCATTTTTTTGCGGCTCCAGACATTAGTTTTTTGTATTTTTGGTCCAATATGACTCTGTCAATGTTTTGGGTTGCCGACCCCTGCCTTAAACAAACCAAAACTACCATCTCTTCAGACACCGGAACACTACCAACAAGAGACAGGATTCCTAGCACGGGACACGCGGAAAATCAAGTTGAACTCTCTCAACCACCTCCTGCAAGTAGGTGATCACAGCAAAAATATAAAGAACAGGACTAAAAACCCAAAATGTAACTGTTGTGCTATTTTAACCATTGTTTTGATTTGGGTAGTTTCAGCCGTGGGTTTTGGTTGCCAAGTACCCTGCTGACAAAGATATCCATGCAGATGATAAGCAGATGTTTGTGGACATGCTGAAGGGAATGCTGCACCTTGAAGCGTCTAAGCGAATGACGCCCAGTCAAGGACTGGCGCATCAGTTCATCAGCATGAGACACTTAAAACCTCATCAAGACATCAGCACTTAGTACGTTAACTCCATTAGACAGCCATCCATCAGACGCAAAATCTGTAACGTTTTGATTTTCTTGTCTCGCAGCGCAAAGTCCTGCTACGAGATAATGGCCCAGTGTGAGAAGGACACATCTCATGCCAGTAAAACAAAGTCTGCGACCTTGCAAAGGACTTCTTCAAAAAGTTCCCACACTGTCCAGCAGAATCACACCACAAGAAAAGTCAACTCAGGAAGGAACAGGACAAGGTCCAATGATGGAACCATAATGCAAACACGTGATCTCCCCAAAAGGCTTAAAATTGGAGGTGAAGACTATCAGCAGAGGTACGCGTTCTCTACCGATCACTGCCTTTCTGGTTCAAAAAAGCTCTAAATGTGATTTAGTTTGTCCATCTACCTCCACATGTAGGCTAAGAGTGGATCAGCCCACCGACCAACCCATCCAAAAAGAAAGAAGCCCAGCTGGGCCTCACCTCACCTGGCCTTTAAACTTCTCAAGACGGGTGAAGGATTCTAAGTACCTGAAACCCAAAACTAGATTTGCTGTGCGCTTCATGGAGGAGCAAAGTGGAAGAGATGAACACCACAGTCCGACTCGAACACACCACCACCTTGGCCGGGTAACAAAAGCTTCCATCGGTAGTGAATCATTCGTCTGGACTCTAAGAAAGGACCCTTCAAAAAGCATATTGACTTAATTGACTCTGGATGCTGCATTTTTAGTTTATTCCTGCTGGTGTCAGCAGAGGACGAGCTATGGAATATTAGAGGATTGCTCGAGCTGAATAGAGGAGGTGGTCAAGCATTCTTGAGAGGCTGAGGCCTGGATTCTACTGTTTCATACGTGGGCATTCATTGGTGTCCTAGCTAAATTCATCTACCTCCTATTATGATGTCACTGCTATTGCTAATGTAATATGACGTTGGATCAATGACGGACATCTCAAAAAGCTACAGAAATTCGATATATGCCTGCACAAACAACTGTCCTCATTACAATTAAAGTTTTTAATGTAATTTTACACACATTCTCTATGCTGTGTATGGAATATTTCCTTGCGTCTTGTCACTAAAGTGTTGCTTAACCCTATAAAAAAAAAACATCATAAAGATAATTCACTGTGGAGGGCTAATCTCACGCTATAATAACTCCCTTCGACGAAGTGTCAAAAGATGGAGCTTACTGTTTTAATGACATTCAGACTTTACTTCAATCAATAACGGAGCAGCATCTCCTCCGCCAGAAATGTGTCCCGTGAAAAACCGTCCAACCAGAACTCTCAAATAACTAAAGTTTCTTGGGTGAATAATGTAAACTCACTATACCGGTATGTTTTAGTGCTTTCATGGTGAGTTTACTGACAGATATAAGTAAGAACTGTACACTACTTTATATTATAAATGGCAACAGCGGAGGGTGAATGTCCCATAACAAGATGATAGAGACAAAGAAGAAGCTTATCGACTACGGTGTCGGCACAGACTACAAAGGCGGATTCGCGCAATTTTAAGGATCTATGCAGATCCCAAATACAGATCAGCTGGTACCACAAGGTAAGAAAAGTTGCTTTTATATTATTGCAAAACAAAACACCACATAATATGTCTTACCTTATACACACACCATAATAATATTCGTATGTTGAAGCACAGTACAATCCATCAAGCGGTCCGGCTTCATAGCTTACCAAAGTCGTACTAAAACATTTTGATGGATTTTTGAGTGCCGTGTGTAATGTTCTATATTTTCAATGGAACATATAACATGTTGTTGTTGTTTACTTGAGTCATATTGCCATCATACTGCAGTCTACCCGTATCTCTTATGTTTGATTGCCACCATGTACCAAATAAAATTGCTTCGAGGTCGGTAAGCCAAACCAGAATTATTCTCTACATAAGGCGCACTGTCGAGTTTTGAGAAGAATAAAAAAGATTTTAAGTGCGCAGTGTATTACAGTTTACATGTATCACACCAAAATGAAGTCTCTTTAGGTATAAGTGAGACCAATGTTTCCCTGCAACTCATCTTGCTAGCTTATTGTAACCAATGATCAGCTGGCATCAAATTCTAAAGTTAATGATTATTTGCAAAAAATAATGTTTATCAGTTTGAACATCAAATATGTTGTCTTTGTAGCATATTCAATTGAATATGGGTTGAAAAGGATTTGCAAATCATTGTATTCCGTTTATATTTACATCTAACACAATTTCCCAACTGATATGGAAGCGGGGTTTGTATATGGGCGGTATAGCTCGGTTGGTAGAGCGGCCGTGCCAGCAACTTGAGGGTTATATATATATATATATATGTATATATATATATATATATATATATATATATATATATATATATATATATATATATATATATATATATATATATATATATATATATATATATAATATGTATGTGTGTGTGTATTAGAGATGCGCAGATAGGCAATTATTTCATCCGCAACCGCATCACAAAAGTCGTCATCCACCCGCCATCCACCCGAACTAACATTTTATCAAAACCACTACCGCCCGCCACCCGCCACCCACCCGTTGTTATATATCTACTATAGACGATGCAAGGCATTAGTGAGGTTAGAAAGCTTTTGCTTGTTAAAGAAAGGAGACTGATCCAATGCAGCAGAGACATTCAATGCGTGCCACGCATTAATATCTCTTGGCCACGCATTAGTGGCTAAGAGATATTAATGCGTGATAACATTATTTATCATTATTATAATATTATTGTCATTTCCATTAAGAAAGTGTTGACTATTGTTATTTTTTCCCCCTGGTCTTTAGTATTCCCTTTTTTAGTTTGTCGCGTACCACGTTTGCCATCATTTTATGTTTTTCTTCTTCCTCTGTTGTGTTGTGGTGTGCTGTGTCACGCCAAATTTCTTCCCCCTCCCCCTACAAAAACATCCTCCCTCCCCATTTACTTCCGTGGTCATGTTTCCTCTTACGTCATTGACAGCGATCGATAGCACTTCGGCTTTGACTGCCCGTCGCTGGAAGGATACTTCGTCTTTGACAGCTGCTGGAATCTGAAGAAGTCGATTATTGTTTTTTTTTTTGTACAGGCGCGAAACAGGACAGTTGCGTGCTGGTTAAGGACCCCCCGCAACTTTGTGACTTTATTGGACGCAGCCCCGGAAGTAAATGGGGGGGGGGGGGAGGTGTGTGTAGGGGGGGAGAAATTTGGCGTGGCAGCTGCAGAGTGCTGCTCGTTTTTCGTATGTGGGTAACAACATTTAACTATGTATATATATTTCCGAATTGGTTCAACCGCCTCCCGCCCGAATCTATTTAAAATCTATTTTTTTCGTTATGCATCCGCCCGACCCGCGGCTTATCCACGGACTCCGCGGTTGTGTCCGCAAACCGCGCATCTGTAGTGTGTGTATATATATATATATATTTATATTTATATATTTATATATATGAACTCCTCTGAAGAGCAGGGAAACCTGTGAAACAGACCTGTAGGGATGAAATAGCCTCCGTATGTTTTTTCCTGACCTAAGGAATATATATATATATATATATATATATATATATATATATATATATATATATTTTAAATAATATATAATAATATATATATATAGCTAGAATTCACTGAAAGTCAAGTATTTCATACATACATACATATATATATATATATATATATATATATATATATATATATATATATATATATATATATATATATATATATATATATATATATATATATATATATATATATATATGGGAATAAGCGGTAGAAAATGGATGGATGGATATATATATATGAAATATATATGAAATACTCGAGTTGGTGAATTATATCTGTAAATAACCACGCCCCCAACCACGCCCCCCGTCCCCAAACACCCCCCACCCCCCACCACCCCACCCCCGACCAAGGCCCCCACCCACCCCACCCCGTACCCCCCACCTCCCGATATTGGAGGTCTCAAGGTTGGCAAGTATGCAATAACATCAACAAAACTCACCTTTGTGCATTCAAGCACAACATTAAAAGTTTGGTGGACAAAATCAGACAGAAAAAGAAGTGGCATAAAACACGTCCTATAAAGTTGGAGAAAGTTATACATGTAAACAAACTACGGTGAGTTCAAGGACCGCCAAAATTAGTAGGACAAAACGGCGCTCGCCAAATACTCGAATCAGTGAAGCATGTTTAATATAAACAGTGTGCTTTATAACAATTGGGGAGGTTTGTGTCATGTTTGTCCTCCAACAGAAATCATACTAAAACAAAAAAAAAAATTTTTTCCCCCCCAACTTTTTCCACTTTTCATACATTTTGGAAAAAGCTCCAGAGAGCCACTAGGGTGGCGCTAAAGAGCCGCATGCGGCTCTAGAGCCGCGGGTTGCCGACCCCCGCTCTAGACTGAAGACTTAGACTTAGACAAACTTTATTGATCCACAAGGGAAATTGTTCCACACAGTAGCTCGGTTACAAAGGATGGAAAGGGTAAGGATGGAAAGGATAATGCAGGTATGAAGTAGAAGTAGTAGTACGAAAAAATATAATCTTGTTCGCCCACGTCCTGTAATGAAAACCTGAACGCTTCGAAATTTAGCATCCTCCATATGTCTTATCTATATGGGTAAAGTTTGAAAATGATCAGAGGAAATATCTTGGAGGACCCGGTTACAGAACAACACCTGGAAAAGGCGAACATCTGGCGAAAATGACCGTTTTGAATGTGTTGAGGTTTAAAATGTACAGAAAAGACACAGAGTGGTATGTTTAACAAATTAGGCACACAACTTATCTACAAAACCCAAAACCAGTGAAGTTGGCACGTTGTGTAATTCGTAAATAGAAACGGAATACAATGATTTGCAAATCCTTTTCAACTTATATTCAATTGAATAGACTGCAAAGACAAGATATTTCATGTTCGAACGGAGATTATTTTTTGTTGAAAATAATCATTAACTTAGAATTTAACGGCTGCAACACATTGCAAAAAAGTTGGCTTTTTTAGGCTTCATATTGCGCCACACATTTTCAATGGGAGACAGGTCTGGACTACAGGCAGGCCAGTCTAGTACCCGCACTCTTTTACTATGAAGCCACGCTCTTGTTACACGTTGCTTGGCATAATCTTGCCGAAATAAGAAGGCTACATAAGTTGCTCCAAAACTTGTACGTACCTTTCAGCATTAATGGTGCCTTCACAGATGTGTAAGTTACCCATGCCTTGGGCACTAATACACCCCCATACCATCACACATGCTGGCTTTTGAACTTTGCACCTATAACAATCCGGATGGTTCTTTTCCTCTTTGTTATGGAGGACACGACGTCCACAGTTTCCAAAAACAATTTGAAATGTGGACACGTCAGACCACAGAACACTTTTCCACTTTGCATCAGTCCATCTTAGATGAGCTCGGGCCCAGCGAAACCGGCGGCATTTCTGGGTGTTGTTGATAAATGGCTTTGGCTTTGCATTGTAGAGTTTTAACTTGCACTTACAGATGTACATTGGCACATTTTCACTTTGGACCTTGGAGGCCAAACATTTGGACACCACTGCCCTACAAATTCTACCTAGCAACAAAGTGACCTGACCAGGAAAAATGGATTGACTGCAAAAAATGGGCTTGTAGACACAAATACTGGTGTCCCATTAAGTCTTTTTAAAAGACACAGTACTGTACTGTAATTTTCCATCCATACCCCACCCTTCGAGGTTGATGCCTCATATAAAAACACTAGCAGCTATAATCCAGGGAGGCCCCGAGGCTCAGCTGGTACATGGCCACATTTTTGATGTGTGCAAGCTGTGGAATATCGCCAAGCTCCTGTTATTGCAGGTTCTTTACTCATCTTCAATGGAGGCCATTCAAAAGCTAGTAGAAAATAATGCACTGTGTGCCTTCAAATGACGAAAATAAACTTTCTATCCTCAGAGATAAGAACTGAAACTGTTTTGATGAAGCTCAGAGACGAACATGCATGCCAGATGTGTGCGGCCGGACAAAAAAAGGGAATTGCTGAGCAATACATGTAGCACAGGATGATTTTCCATGGGAGACAGGTCTGGACTGCAGGCGGGCCAAGAAAGTACCCGCACTCTTTTTTTTACAAAGCCACGCTGATGTAACACGTGCTGAATGTGGCTTGGAATTGTCTTGCTGAAATAAGCAGGGGCGTCCATGAAAAAGACGGCGCTTAGATGGCAGCATATGTTGTTCCAAAAGCTGTATGTACCTTTCAGCATTCATGGTGCCTTCACAGATGTGTAAGTTACCCATGTCTTGGGCACTAATACACCTCCACACCATCACACGTGCTGGCTTTTGAACTTTGCGCCTATAACAATCCGGATGGTTCTCTTCCTCTTTGGTCCGGAGGACACGACGTCCACAGTTTCCCAAAAAAATGTGAAATGTGGACTCGTCAGACCACAGAACACTTTTCCACTTTGCATCAGTCCATCTTAGATGAGCTCGGGCCCAGCTAAGCCGGCGGCGTCTCTGGGTGTTGTTGATAAATGGTTTTCGCTTTGCATTGTAGAGTTTTAAACTTGCACTTACAGATGTAGCGACAAACTGTTGTTACTGACAGTGGTTTTCTGAAGTGTTCCTGAGCTCGTGTGGTGATATCTTTACACACTGATGTCGCTTTTTGAGGGATTGAAGTTCCGTAACATCATCGCTTACGTGCAGTGATTTCTCCAGATTCTCTGAACCTTTTGATGATATTACGGACCGTAGATGGTGAAATCCCTAAATTCCTTGCAATAGCTGGTTGAGAAATGTTGTTCTGAAACAATTTGCTCAAGCATTTGTTCACAAAGTGTTTGTGAATGCATTTCATGAAAGCTACTTTTATGCCCAATCATGGCACCCACCTGTTCCCAATTAGCCCGTTCACCTGTGGGATGTTCCAAATAAGTGTTTGACGAGCATTCCTCAACTTTCTCAGTCTTTTTTGCCACTTGTGCCAGCTTTTTTGAAACATGTTACAGGCCTCAAATTCCAAATGCGCTAATATTTGCAAAAAATAAAGTTTTCCAGTTGGAACGTTAAGTATCTTGTCTTTGCAGTCAATTCAATTGAATATAAGTTGAACAGGATTAGCAAATCATTGTATTCTGTTTTTATTTACCATTTACACAACGTGCCAACTTCACTGGTTTTGGGGTTTGTATATAAAGGGTTTTGTGTTTTTATTTTTGGGTGTCTGGATGGACTTAATTTACATTATGTCTTACCGCTGTAAAACAAATGACCTTATTTAAAAAATGTAATGTACCATTTATTTAAGTATTTATGTTCTCTATAACCACATCCACACTCTGGAAGTGTCATAAGTAGTAGCTTCCTCCTAGACTGGAGTGGACATTGGCAAACACTAAAAACTCTTCAAAGACCATATTTTCCGGACCCTTGGGTGCACCGGATTATAAGGCGCACTGCCGATGAATGAATCTATTTTCAATCGTTTTTCATATATAAGGCGCACCGGATTATAGGGCGCATTAAAGGAGTCATATTATTTATGTATTTTTTTTAAATGTAAAACACTTCCTTGTGGTCTACATCAGTGGTCCCCAACCTTTTTGTAGCTGCGGACCGGTCAACGCTTGAAAATTTGTCCCACGGACCAGTGGGGGGGGGGGGGGGGGGTGGTCCGTGGGACAAACTAAAAAATATATATATATTTTTTTTTTACATAAATAAATACAATCATGTGTGCTTACGGACTGTATCCCTGCAGGCTGTATTGATCTATATTGATATAGAATGTATATATTGTGTTTTTTATGTTGATTTCATAAAAAAAAAAAAAAAAAAAAAAATAATTCTTGTGCGGCCCGGTACCAATCGGTCCGCGGACCGGTACCGGGCCACGGCCCGGTGGTTGGGGACCACTGGTCTACATAACATGTAATGGTGGTTCTTTTCAAAATGTTGCATGGATTATGTTTTACAGATCATCTTCAAGTCAAGTATCAACAGTATGTAAAAAAAAAATCACGATTTTATAAGAAAAAAAAATATTTTAAGAAAATGTAACGGTTTCATTGTTTCAAGAAAGTCATGATGTTAAGAGGAAAACGTTATTAGTATCACTATGTAAACAAAATGACGATCTTATGAGAAAAAAACATATCTTTCACGAAAATGTCACAATGACATGCAAATAAAATTACCTAATACTATGTGAAAAATGTTCACAATTGTTTTGAAACTAAAATTGGACGTAAAATAAAATTTGAAGAATGAAGTCTTAGTAGCAGAAAGAAAGAAAAACTCCTGATCGTATGAGAAAAAAGTCACTTAACAAGAAGTAGCCTCCCAACAATGTGTAAAAAATGAGGCAAATATTTTGACTCGGGGGGGCCAGATTGAGAGGGAAAAAAAGTGTCGGGAGGGCTAACATGTATGTGTATATACATGATATATACACATTTAGCTGTAAAAATCGGCTGTACCGTATGTGTGTTTGGGTACCTTTTATCAGGAACACTCAAATTAAACCACCTCAAAAAACAGAATGGAATGTTACCGTTTTTTTACTTAATGGGACACCTAAAATGTACATTAAAATAAAGAAAGTGGGATTTACAATATTAACTATAAACAATAAAACACTGAATATCAACAACATATGAACGTCGCTCCTCTTTGACTTTTCAGACCAAGCAAAACACTACACAAATGTAAAAAACAGCAAAATATGAATGCATAGTGTAATAAACACCTACAATATGATATATTATCACGTAAAAATCTGCTTCCGCATCTGTTTCGGACACAGGCGTTTGGGGCTGGCTGCTCTGGAAATAAACCCCGCCCACTCTGCTTTGTTCCTCGTCTGAGCTGCTGTGACCTAGATTACCCTAATAACTTGTATAACACTCAAAAGCGCAGCTTTCAACCATTGAAATACTTTCTATAGTTCAAGACTTAAAGGCCTACTGAAAGCCACTACTAGCGACCACGCAGTCTGATAGTTTATATATCAATGATGAAATCTTAACATTGCAACACATGCCAATACGGCCGGGTTAACTTAAAAAGTGCAATTTTAAATTTCCTGGGAAACTTCCGGCTGAAAACGTCTATGTATGATGACGTATGCGCGTGACGTCAATCGTTGAAACGGAAGTATGCAGACACATTGAATCCTATACAAAAAGCTCTGTTTTCATCGCAAAATTCCACAGTATTCTGGACATCTGTGTTGGTGAATCTTTTGCAATTTGTTTAATGAACAATGAAGACTACAAAGAAGAAAGTTGTAGGTGGGATCGTTGCTAAGTTAGCTTCAATGACGTCATTAGCAACAGCATTGTTAAGCTTCGCCAGGCTGGATAGCATTAACCGTGTAGTTACATGTCCATGGTTTAATAGTATTGTTGATCTTCTGTCTATCCTTCCAGTCAGGGGCTTATTTCTTTTGTTTCTATCTGCATTTAAGCACAATGCTATCACGTTAGCTCCGTAGCTAAAGAGCTTCGCCGATGTATAGATAAAAGTCACTGTGAATGTCCATTTTGCGTTCTCGACTCTCATTTTCAAGAGGATATAGTATCCGAGGTGGTTTAAAATACAAATCCGTGATCCACAATAGAAAAAGGAGAAAGTGTGGAATCCAATGAACCCTTGTACCTAAGTTACGGTCAGAGTGAAAAAAGATACGTCCTGCACTGCAGTCTAGTCCTTCACTCTCACATACGTCATCCACAAATCTTTCATCCTGGCTCAAATTAATGGGGTAATCGTCGCTTTCTCGGTCCGAATCTCTCTCGCTGCTGGTGTAAACAATGTGAGGAGCCTTTCAACCTGTGACGTCACGCTACTTCCGGTACAGGCAAGGCTTTTTTTATCAGCGACCAAAAGTTGCGAACTTTATCGTTGATGTTCTCTACTAAATCCTTTAAGCAAAAATATGGCAATATCGCAAAATGATCAAGTATGACACATAGAATGGATCTGCTATCCCCGTTTAAATAAAAAAAATTCATTTCAGTAGGCCTTTAAGGTCATTTAAAAACAGCACTGCACATCAAAATGGCGGCGATAGTTTTGATGTTAAAGGTCTAAAAAAATTATGTAGAACGTGAAAATCTTAATGCATGCAGCCCGTGGGCCGTTTTTTGCCCAGGTCTAAGATAAGGTGATAATGACAAGCGAATACATTGCTCAATAGCATAATAGAATAGTTTATTGTTTAAAAAAAAAAAAATCGGACATGAAAAAAAGTCTCAATATGACGAATAAAATTGCCGTGTTATGGAAATATAAGCCTGGTACCAGGTGTATATGAATACTAGGGATGATGTTTGATAAGAAATTATCGAGTTCGAGCCTATTATCGAATCCTCTTATCAAACCGATTCCTTATCGAGTCCAGATAGGTTGTTGTGTATGGAAAAAAACACACAATATTTGGTTTAACAAAAGCTCACTTTTATTATATAAGAAAAAAATAAAATCTAATAAATAAATAAATATTGACTGTTACCCCCCTAAAAAAAAAGAATAAATATTGACTGTTGTTACCCAAAGTATATTAAGTGGGATTTTTCAGAAAAACAAATATATACAGTAACACAAAAACAACCTGTCTCTGTGATCACTATAGGTGTATAAATAATAATATAGTGTTAAATAAAATCAGTCCCTTGGGCACAAAACTGAAAATAATACAGCTCTCCAAAAAGTGCACTTCTGCTGCTATTTGACATAACTGTTTGTTATGATGCTTTGACATTTTTGCACTTTATTTCTTTATTGAAAGAAAATTCTTTGAAGAGAAAAGTTGTTTGCAAATGTGGTTACAATGCTAAAAAAAATGAAAAGTTAAAGCTAAAAAAAGAAATACACTTTATTGCGTTAGCATTATTTCTTTATAGGGGGAAAGATGTGATATTATGAGCTAGGCTAGGGACTATAACAACTACACTACCCAGAATGCAACGGGAGTGACGAGCATGCGCGGTAGCCTCGAAAAGTGTTGTTGCACGTCACCACCCGGCAGCTAAGAATGAGGTTATGAGCACGCTGTGAAAGTAAACGTCAAGAACTCAGCCAACACGCCTCGTCTGCATTATTTATAATTAGACAGACAACACATATCAGTGTTTCCCATAAACTGCCAAGATACCTGTGGCGGTGGGGGCGTGGCTATGGGCGTGGTCACCATGACATCATCGAGTAATTTGCATAATTTACAACAATGATATGATTTTCTCTAAAAAGGCTAAAAAAATGTATACTTACTAATTAATAATAACAGTTTTGTTTTAAACGTCCATCCATCCATCCATCCATCCATTTTACAATACAATTACAACACTTTATGTACATATTTATATACAGATTTGAACAATAAGTTATTCACTGAAATATATTTATTAATTGTGGTTCTTACAAAGAATATATCTTATAAAATATAAAAGCTAAAATGTCTCTTAAAGCTCTGCCCCTTTAATTAGTGCATACTAAATAATTTAACTTTAGCCTACTACTACAACCATATTATTTACCAGCAACATAAAGTGAAACAGAGGCAGAGGTGTCCTGCCACAGTCAGTAACAAATAAACAGAAAACAGTAGTGGTCAAATACAAATAAGGCAACAAGAGAAGTATCCTACACTTCTCTTTTGTAAAGTAAATCTGAACAGCCTATATGGGCATCTACCTCAACAATATAATTTGCCTGAGAAGCTGGACAGGACAAAAAAAATAAATAAATACAAATAAAAATAAATAAAAATAAAAATACATGTTTTTAATTTTTTTAATTTTTTTATTTGTGGCGGACGTAATTCTTTCGTGGCGGGGCGCCACAAATAAATTAATGTGTGGGAAACACTGCATACACAGTGTGATTTTGTTTTGTTTACAAGGAAAGAAAAACAAAAGTTAAAAAAGGGAGATATGTTGTATATATATGTATGTATGTGCTGCGGTTGCTTTAAGAACGTTGCGACAGCTGCCGTAAAGGAGGTGCGTTGCTAGCCTGGTTGCTATGCTTCCGGTTGGTCGTAAAAGTGTTGGTCATGTGTTTGTACCCTGCTCAAATCTCTCAGTAAAGTTATTCATTGGATTATACCAGGGGTCACCAACCTTTTTGAAACCAAGAGCTACTTCTTGGGTACTGATTAATGCGAAGGGCTACCAGTTTGATACACACTTAAATAAATTGCCAGAAATAGCCAATTTGCTCAATTTACCTTTAACTCTGTTATTATTAATAATTAATGATATTTATCTTTGTGGAAACACTGATCATCTTAATGATTTCTCACCATAAATATATATAGAAACAGATAAATATCAATATGCAACACTTTATTTTTATATTTTCTCCAAGTGCACATTTTTCAAATTGAACATTTTCAAATGATCACTTCTAAGACAGTCTTGTGAAATCACAATATCCCATTTTAACTAGCTAGCCACTAACATTTTTTAACAAATCATGAATTACTTTGCACCATGTTTGTACAAATAATAACTCATGTAAAATACAAAAGTAAACTCCCAAATTTTTAAATCATGTCACACTTTGAACTGGACACCAAATATGTTATCTGTTTCTTTGTCAGTTAGTGGGAAGCCTGGCATTGCATGCTGTTAACTAGTGTGTTGTACTCTGGTGTGTAACTTGACACTGCAACTCTGAGTGAGTCTTGCAGATGTGCATCAGTGAGGCGTGTTCTGTGTTTGTTCTTGATGAAGTTCATGTCAGAAAAGGCTGATTCACAAAGATAAGATTTTTCCTCATTGTTTGCGAAACCTTCTTAATCTTTTGGACATATTTTCACAGCAATCTGGCCTTAAGCTTCCATCCATCCATCCATCTTCTTCCGCTTATCCGAGGTCGGGTCGCGGGGGCAGCAGCCTAAGCAGGGAAGCCCAGACTTTCCTCTCCCCAGCCACTTCGTCCAGCTCCTCCCGGGGGATCCCGAGGCGTTCTCAGGCCAGCCGGGAGACATAGTCTTCCCAACGTGTCCTGGGTCTTCCCCGTGGCCTCCTACCGGTTGGACGTGCCCTAAACACCTCCCGAGGGAGGCGTTCGGGTGGCATCCTAACCAGATGCCCGAACCACCTCATCTGGCTCCTCTCGATGTGGAGGAGCAGCGGCTTTACTTTGAGCTCCCCCCGGATGGCAGAGCTTCTCACCCTATCTCTAAGGGAGAGCCCCGCCACCCGGCGGAGGAAACTCATTTCGGCCGCTTGTACCCGTGATCTTGTCCTTTCGGTCATAACCCAAAGCTCATGACCATAGGTGAGGATGGGAACGTAAATCGACCGGTAAATTGAGAGCTTTGCCTTCCGGCTCAGTTCCTTCTTCACCACAACGGATCGATACAGCGTCCGCATTACTGAAGATGCCGCACCGATCCGCCTGTCGACCTCACAATCCACTCTTCCCCCACTCGTGAACAAGATTCCTAGGTACTTGAACTCCTCCACCTGGCCTTAAGCTTAATTATGATAAATGTAAAATGTTAATGATCGGAAATCTAAAGGGAACGTCCTTTCGAATGGAATGCAAAGTGCCTGTTTTGTGGACAGATGGACCAGTTAACATACTTGGTGTTGTTGTCCCAGAAAATCTGGAAGATCTAGGCTCAGTAAATTATGATAATCGACTAAGAAAGCTGGACAAAATTATGCAATTATGGAAAGGGAAAACCCTAACCTTGTATGGTAAAATGTCTATTGCCAACTCGTTAATTATTCCTTAATTTATTTATTTGTTTTTGTCATTACCAGCTCCATCACAAAACTTTTTTAAGATTTATGAGCGGAGGGTCTTCGATTTTGTCTGGAACGGCAAACCAGAAAAGATTAAAAGAAAGGTTTTGTACAATGAGTATGAATATGGGGGCCTGAAACTTCTCAACCTTGAAGCTATGTGTCCGTCTTTAAAAGCATCAATTGTTCCAAAGATGTATTTAAACATTGAGTGGTACACAAATGTCCTGTTGGACAAAAAACATGTACTGTATCAAAAGAAATTGTATCCTTTTTTACAAGTGATCCCCTCCCATTTTTCTTATGTAGAGAGTCTGCTGGGAAACATGGCGGGGTTCATAAAAGAAACAATCCACTCATAGTGGTGTTTTCAATTTTATGTGCCAGAAAAAAGAGACGATATTTTGCAGCAGATAATATGGATGAACTCTAATATTGTAATAGATGGAAAGCCTTTCTGTTGGAAAAATATGTTTGAAAGAGGAATCATTTTTGTCAATGATATTATCAATCAATCAATCAATCAATGTTTATTTATATAGCCCTAAATCACAAGAGTCTCAAAGGGCTGAATATCAATGAGAATGGTAAAATTATGAAGTATGATGAATTTAGAACTATGTATGGTGATGCTTGCTCAAGCTTTTCATTTAATCAACTAACTGGAGTAATTGGGAAAAGATGGAAACAAATAATTAATTATGGAACTACTAAATTATTAGTTTGTAAACCTCTAATAAGAAATTCTAGTTGGCAAAAAGGAACTAAAATAAATGGAAAAATATATAATTTTTATTTAATAAAGAAATCTTTAAAGGCTGCCCCATACAACACATATGGAAAATGGGAGGACTTTTTTGACTGCCCGTTGCCATGGGATGCCATATTCAAACTAATCTATAAAACTACTATCGATGTGCAAAATCGTTATTTTCAAATTAAAATTATTTATAACTTCTTACCGACAGGGAAAATGTTAAAATTGTGGAATATGGCAGAGTCAGATGATTGCCGATTTTGTTGTCAGGAGCCTGAATCCACCCTGCATTTGTTTTGGTATTGTCATATTGTGTCTTTGTTTTGGGTGGAAGTTGAAAAAATGTGTTTAAGGATTGGTTTGTTTATGAAGCTTAATGTGGTTTCTGTTATTTTAGGAGAGTTCATTGACAATCATGATTTAGTCAATTTAATTATAGTACTCGGTAAAAGGTTTATTTTTAAGGCCAAAAACAGATATTCACTTAGTATTACTTTCTTTAAAACATTTATTCAGTATTTTCTAACTTTAGAAAGTTACATGGTTGAAAACGATAATGATGCCAAAAAACATTAAAAAAAAGATGAGAAGTCCTCAAAGGCTTATTTTGAAAGTATAATTATGTTTATAGATTATATGATATCTGTTGTTGTGTTCCCTAATTTGAGTGACCTGGACATAATCTGGACTGTACATAAATGCTTATTTTGAAAATGTAATTTTGTTTATAAATTATATGCAATCTGTTGTGTTCCCTAATTTTTTTCTGTGTACATGAATGAAGGTGTGTGTTGCTGAGTCCGACTTGGACATTATCTGCACTGGGCCTGGTTTTAAAAACCCTTTAAACAAATCTAATTTCATTGACAACCTGGTCTGTTGAAGATAAGGCCCTTTTTTTTAAAATAAAATAAAATAAGATAAATAAATAAAAAACATTTTCTTGGATAAAAAAGAAAGTAAAACAATATAAAAATAATTACATAAAAAATAGTAATTAATGAAAATGTTAGTGGACCAGCAGCCTATACAATCATGTGTGCTTCAGGGACTGTGTCCCTTGCAGATGTGTTGTCTATGTTGTGGGAACCAGAATATTGGTAGCAGAAAGAAATAACCCCTTTTGTGTGAGTGGGTGTGGATGAGTGTGCATGGGGGAGGTTGTTTGGGTTGATGCACTGATTGAAAGTGTATCTTGTGTTAGATTTAATTTAAAAAAAAAAAAAAAAAAAAAAAAAAAAAATTTTTTTAATTTTTAATTTTTTTATTTTTATTTTTATTTTTTAGAACTGGCCCGCGGGCGACTCATCTGGTCCTTACGGGCGACCTGGTGCCCGCGGGTACCGCGTTGGTGACCCCTGGATTATACCTTTTGTTTTGAACTTTATTACACCTTGGAGCGCTTTTTCCGGTCCATTGTTTTTCCTGCTTTCCCTATCTGCGCCTAATGACTGAGCTACGTGACCTTATTTCTTGTGATGTCTCAAGGGGCATTTCTGGTCGGGACGAGATTCGTTCCCAGAGATTCGAATATAGAACCAACTCTTTTTCTTTACTATAGTGGTCTCGATAACGGGTACCGGTTCTCAAAAAGGGATTCGAGTCCGAGGACTCGGTTCTTTTCTTATCAAACAACCGGGAAAACCGGTTTCGAGTATCATCCCTAACACCTGGTATTTTGCTTTAAAGGCCTACTGAAATGATTTTTATTTATTTAAACGGGGATAGCAGATCCATTCTATGTGTCATACTTGATCATTTCGCGATATTGCCATATTTTTGCTGAAAGGATTTAGTATAGAACAACGACGATAAAGTTTGCAACTTTTGGTCTCTGATAAAAAAAAGCCTTGCCTGTACCGGAAGTAGCGTGATGTAGTCAGTTGTTCGCCTCCTCATATTTTCCTATTGTTTTCAACGCATCTAGAGCGATTCAGACCGAGAAAGCGACGATTACCCCATTAATTTGAGTGAGGATGAAAGATTTGTGGATGAGGAAAGTGAGAGTGAAGGACTACAGTGCAGTGCAGGACGTATCTTTTTTCGCTCTGACCGTAACTTAGGTACAAGGGTTCATTGGATTCCACACTTTCTCCTTTTTCTATTGTGGATCACGGATTTGTATTTTAAACCACCTCGGATACTATATCCTCTTGAAAATGAGAGTCGAGAACGCGAAATGGACATTCACAGTGACTTTTATCTCCACGACAATACATCGGCGAAGCTCTTTAGCTACTGAACTAACGTGATAGCATCTGGCTCAAATGCAGATAGAAACAAAAGAAATAAACCCCTGACTGGAAGGATAAACAGAAGATCAACAATACTATTAAACCATGTACATGTAAATACACGGTTAATAATTCTTAACCTGGCAAAGCTTAACAATGCTGTTGCTAACGACGCTGAAGCTAACTTAGCAACTTAGCAACCGGACCTCACAGAGCTATGATAAAAACATTAACGCTCCACCTACGCCAGCCAGCCCTCATCTGCTCATCAACACCCGTGCTCACCTGCGTTCCAGCGATCGACGGCGCGACGAAGGACTTCACCCGATCACAGATGCAGTTGGCGGCTAGCGTTGGCTAGCGTGTCTGCTATCCAAGTAAGTCCTCCTTCTTGTGTTGCTACAGCCAGCCGCTAATACACCGATCCCACCTACAACATTCTTCTTTGCAGTCTCCATTGTTCATTAAACAAATTGCAAAAGATTCACCAACACAGATGTCCAGAATACTGTGGAATCATGAAATGAAAACAGAGCTTTTTGTATTGGATCCAATGGGCTACCGATACTCCTGTTTCACTGGCTACGTCACGCGCATACGTCATCATCCAAAGGCGTTTTCAACCGGAAGTTTAGCGGGAAATTTAAAATTGCGCTTTATAAGTTAACCCGGCCGTATTGGCATGTGTTGCAATATTAAGATTTCATCATTGATATATAAACTATCAGACTGCGTGGTCGGTAGTAGTGGCTTTCAGTAGGCCTTTAATATGCAGCATTGCACTGTACAGCTGTTGTGTTACAGGTGATAAAGCAAAACATCGTTAGTGTTATATTTAATTTTGTAATAATGTCGACGGTCAGTCAGAAACTAGCTGTGGGCCAAAAATGGGGCTGGTGCCGCACTTTGGACACCACTTCTCTTACACCAGGGGTGTCAAACTCATTTTAGATGGGGGGCCACATGGAGAAAAATCTACTCCCAAGTGGGCCGGACAGGTAAAATCACGGCACGATAACTTAAAAATAAAGACAAATTCAGATTGTTTTCTTTGTTTAAAAATAGAACAAGAAAATTCTGAAAATGTACAAATCATAATGTTTTTTTGTTTTTTTTTACACTTACATGTTGCGGTTAATAGTATTCTATCTTTATTTGTCGTTATTTATATTTTCTGAATACATTATGTGATAATGTTCATCAGTCAACTCATTGGTGTTAATTTTCAATCTATTACGATAAAAAAATTATATCAAAATCAAATTACAGGATGTCATTCATGTAAGTTTGCTCATTTTCCTTAACTGGTGCACTAACATCATGTGGTTTATTTTATTTTTTTTACATATGTAGCATAATCTACAAAGATGCAAATAACTGCTATTGTGACATCTAGTGGACACATTTAGAACAGCAGTTTCTTTCATTCAAAAATTTTGGTTCATTTTTATACTTAGCAAACTCATCCCACGGGCCGGATAAAACCTGTCCGCGGGCCTGATCCGGCCCACGGGCCGTACGTTTGACACCCCTGTCTTACACGCTAGTATATAAACAGCTTTGCTAAAACTACGACGCCGTTTGCACAGTAGTGTCCACATGTCATGTTCCTGGTACCAACAGGGAGGATGGGAGGGGATAAAGTTCTGGCAGGTCCACAGTGGCAATGTTTTTCCAGGGCGCAGTTGCATCCTGTCAAAAGAAATAGTCCCATGACTCCCATCCAAAACCAGCCTCTGTTTGGAGCTCATCCACCATGACCAGAACATAAATGGGTCTGAAGCGCGACTTGTCACGGTTCTGGTTCCGGAGGTGCTCCCTTCCAAAAATGACTTTACTGCTCGCACTCATATATGTTGTTTATTCATGTTTTGGGTGTAAAGTGGACTTTGGTCTGCTGAGCCGGACTGGAGCAAAAGTGCGGGTGAGTGTTTTGCCAAATGAGGACGTGTCGGTTCCGACCCGCCCCAACGTGGTGTACATCACTCTGAAATCCAACCGCCTCAAACCGGCCAACATTCGCGGCACAATCCGACCCAAACTGAGGAGCAAAGCGAGAAGAATCACACGCGAACATCAAGAGTCCATAAAGGGCAAACGGACTTACACGCCGGATTGGAGAGCAGAAGGAGCGGAACCTCCTGGGAGTCCGATCCGGATTTATAGCAAGAGCGCGCCGCCGTGGCTCAGTGCGCGCGACGTGGCCACCATGCGCGCTCTCGCCAGTGCCAGAGTCGTGCGCGTCCACGCCCGAGGACCGCTGCTGATCTTGGAGGAGGAGCCGCAGAGCAGCACTCACCTGTGCGGAGGACCGTGCGGGCAGAACAGCACCCACCTGTGCGGAGGACCGTGCGGGCAGAACAGCACTCACCTGTGCGGAGGACCGTGCGGGCTCGTCCACGACCCGGCTGACTCGGTGGAGGTGTTCGCCTTCCATTTGGACCGAGTGCTCGGACTTAACAGGACTTTGCCGGCCGTGAGCAGGAAGGTGGCCTTCTTACACGGTGGGTCACAACAGTTAGTTAGAAAATATTGTTGGTGTTACTCTTTTTTTTTTTTTCCAGTCTTTATCCGACACCGGGCAAACAAGTTCTCTTAAATGACTCCTTAAACATTAGCTTACTTAACGTTAATTTACACTTCTTCTACATTACTTAAAAAACAACAACACTGTTTGCCCACAGCGCCCCTTAGTGGTGAGGACGAACACATTTTGTTGTTTACTTAAAGGCCTACTGAAATGAATTTTTTTTTATTTAAACGGGGATAGCAGATCTATTCTATGTGTCATACTTGATCATTTCGCGATATTGCCATATTTTTGCTGAAAGGATTTAGTATAGAACAACGACGATAAAGATTGCAACTTTTGGTATCTGATAAAAAAAAGGCTTGCCCCTACCGGAAGTAGCGTGACGTAGTCAGTTGAACATATACGCAAAGTTCCCTATTGTTTACAATGATGGCCGCATGAAGTGAGAGAGATTCGGACCGAGAAAGCGACAATTTCCCCATTAATTTGAGCGAGGATGAAAGATTTGTGGATGAGTAAAGTGCAAGTGAAGGACTAGTGGGGAGTTGAAGCTATTCAGATAGGGAAGATGCTGTGAGAGCCGGGGGTGACCTGATATTCAGCTGGGAATGACTACAACAGTAAATAAACACAAGACATGCATATACTCTATTAGCCACAACACAACCAGGCTTATATTTAATATGCCACAAATTAATCCTGCATAAAAACACCTGTGTGTTTGTTACGCTAGCTCCTAGCTCCTCTGCTAGCTCCTAGCTCCATAGAACACGCCAATACAATTCAAACACCTGATCAACACACACAATCACTCAGCCCAAAAGACCGTTCACCTAACCCAACGTTCATAAAGCTTATATATTTTTAAAAAGTTACGTACCTGACGCGCACATACGGTCAAGCTATCAAATGTTTAGCAGCCAAGGCTGCATACTCACGGTACCTGATATTCAGCTGGGAATGACTAAAACAGTAAATAAACACAAGACATATATATATACTCTATTAGCCACAACACAACCAGGCTTATATTTAATATGCCACAAATTAATCCTGCATAAAAACACCTGCGTGTTTATTATGCTAGCTCCTAGCTCCTCTGCTAGCTCCTAGCTCCGTAGAACACGCCAATACAATTCAAACACCTGATCAACACACACAATCACTCAGCCCAAAAGACCGTTCACCTAACCCAAGGTTCATAAAGCTTATATATTTTTAAAAAGTTACGTACCTGACGCGCACATACGGTCAAGCTCTCAAATGTTTAGCAGCCAAGGCTGCATACTCACGGTACCTGATATTCAGCTGGGAATGACTACAACAGTAAATAAACACAAGACATATATATACTCTATTAGCCACAACACAACCAGGCTTATATTTAATATGCCACAAATTAATCCTGCATAAAAACACCTGCGTGTTTGTTATGCTAGCTCCTAGCTCCTATGCTAGCTCCTAGCTCCATAGAACACGCCAATACAATTCAAACACCTGATCAACACACACAATCACTCAGCCCAAAAGACCGTTCACCTAACCCAATGTTCATAAAGCTTATATATTTAAAAAAAAGTTACGTACATACGCAAAAAAAAGTTGCGCACATACGGTCAAGCGATCAAATGTTTAGAAGCCAAAGCTGCATACTCACAGTAGCACGTCTGCGTCTTTGTCATCCAAATCAAAGTAATCCTGGTAAGAGTCTGTGTTGTCCCAGTTCTCTACAGGCGTCTGTGTATCGAAGTCAAAAGTCCTCCTGGTTAGAGTCTCTGTTATCCGAGTTCTTCCATCTTGACTGCATCTTTCGGGAATGTAAACAAAGAAGCGCCAGCTGTGTACTGTTGTGGCTGACTACGTTCGAAAAATACGTCCATTTCGCACCGACAACTTTCTTCTTTGCTTGCTCAGCTTCCTTCTCCATAATGCAATGAACATGATTGAAACAGATTCACGAACACAGATGTCCAGAATACTGTGGAATTATGAAATGAAAACAGAGCTTTTTCGTATTGGCTTCAATGTGGAAGGCATACCCGTGTTCCCCGGGCTACGTCACGCGCATACGTCATCCTCAGAGGCGTTTCGAACCGGAAGTTTAGCGGCAAATTTAAAATGTCACTTTATAAGTTAACCCGGCCGTATTGGCATGTGTTATAATGTTAAGATTTCATCATCGATATATAAACTATCAGACTGCGTGGTCGGTAGTAGTGGGTTTCAGTAGGCCTTTAAAACGGGGGTGTCAAACTCAAATACAGAGTGGGCCACAATTTTAAACTGAACAAAGCCGTGGGCCAAGGTTGAACAAATTAACCTTTTAATAGGGACCCAAACAAGTTTTGCATTGAATTTTGAACAAGCAAGGCTTATATAACTTTATAGTGACATGCAAAATCGAGTTTCAAAAAATAATAATTCAAAAATATCAATGGCATATCAAATAAAATGTAAATAAAATTGAATGCCTCTTTTCTATTTGCAGCCTTCTGAGGTAAATATCAAAATAAGCTTTTTCCACCGGCTAATAGAAAATTTGAAAATAAAATAATGAATGAATCAAACATTAAAGCCTTGAAGTAGCAAGAGAAAGTGCATGAATAAAACGTTAATTATTGCTCAGTTTGCTACACTGATTTGCTTTAACACCGAATATGGAACAAGCAATGCTTATATAACTTAATAATGCAAAATCAACTTTCAAAACACAAATGAAAAAACAAATGATATATTAAAAAATGGAATGCCTCTTTTCTATTTGCAGCCTTCTGACGTAAATTTCAACATTAAAGGCCTACTGAAACCCACTACTACCGACCACGCAGTCTGATAGTTTATATATCAATGATGAAATCTTAACATTGCAACACATGCCAATAAGGCCGGGTTAACTTACAAAGTGCAATTTTAAATTTTCCGCTAAACTTCCGGTTTAAAAACTCCTTTGGATAGGACATATGCACGTGACGTAGCCAGTAGAACAGAGGTATGGCTCCCCCATTGAGGCCAATACAAAAAGCTCTGTTTTCATTTCATAATTCCACAGTATTCTGGACATCTGCGTTGGTGAATCTTTTGCAATTTGTTTAATGAACAATGGAGGCTGCAAAGAAGAAAGTTGTAGGTGGGATCGGTGTATTAGCGGCTGGCTGTAGCAACACAAGGAGGACTTACTTGGATAGCAGACGCGCTAGCCGATGCTAGCCACCAACCGATGCTAGCCACCAACCGATGCTAGCCGCCAACCGCATCTGTGATCGGGTGAAGTCCTTCGTCGCGCCGTCGATCGCTGGAACGCAGGTGAGCACGGGTGTTGATGAGCAGATGAGGGCTGGCTGGCGTAGGTGGAGCGCTAATGTTTTTATCATAGCTCTGTGAGGTCCGGTTGCTAAGTTAGCTTCAGCGTCGTTAGCAACAGCATTGTTAAGCTTTGCCAGGCTGAGAATTAATAACTGTGTAGTTACATGTCCATGGTTTAATAGTATTGTTGATCTTCTGTCTATCCTTCCAGTCAGGGATTTATGTATTTTGTTTCTATCTGCATTTGAGAACGATGCTATCACGTTAGCTCAGTAGCTAAGTGTGTCACCGATGTATTGTCGTGGAGATAAAAGGCACTGTGAATGTCCATTTCGCGTGCTCGACTCTCATTTTCAAGAGGATATAGTATCCGAGGTGGTTTAAAATACAAATCCGTGATCCACAATAGAAAAAGGAGAGAGTGTGGAATCCAATGAGCCAGCTTGTACCTAAGTTACGGTCAGATCTTTCCAGTCAGGGATTTATTTATTTTGTTTCTATATGCAGTTAAGCACGATGCTATCACGTTAGCTCCGTAGCTAAAGTGTTTCGTCGATGTATTGTCGTGGAGATAAAAGTCACTGTGAATGTCCATTTCGCGTTCTCGACTCTCATTTTCAGGAGGATATAGTATCCGAGGTGGTTTAAAATACAAATCCGTGATCCACAATAGAAAAAGGAGAGAGTGTGGAATCCAATGAGCCAGCTTGTACCTAAGTTACGGTCAGAGCAAAAAAAGATATGTTTGCACTGCATTCTAGTCCGACACTAACGTTCCTCATCCACGAATCTTTCATCCTCGCTCAAATTAATGGGGTAATCGTCGCTTTCTCGGTCCGAATCGCTCTAGCTGCGTTGAAAACAATAGGAAAATATGAGGAAGCGAACAACCGACTACGTCACGCTACTTCCGGTAGGGGCAAGGCTTTTTTTTTATCAGAGACCAAAAGTTGCGAACTTTATCGTCGTCGTTCTATACTAAATCCTTTCAGCATAAATATGGCAATATCGCGAAATGATCAAGTATGACACATAGAATGGATCTGCTATCCCCGTTTAAATAAAAAAAATCATTTCAGTAGGCATACTGAAAGCCACTACTACCGACCACGCAGTCTGATAGTTTATATATCAATAATGAAATCTTAACATTGCAACACATGCCAATACGGCCGGGTTAACTTATAAAGTGCAATTTTAAATTTCCCGCTAAACTTCCGGTTGAAAACGTCTTTGGATGATGACGTATGCGTGTGACGTAACCAGTGAAACGGAAGTATTGGTACCCCATTGAATACAATACAAAATAGCTCTGTTTTCATCTCATAATTCCACAGTATTCTGGACATCTGTGTTGGTGAATCTTTTGCAATTTGTTTAATGAACAATGAAGACTGCAAAGAAGAAAGCTGTAGGTGGGATCGGTGTATTAGCGGCGGACTAAAGCAACACAACCAGGAAGACTTTGACTCGGATAGCAGACGCGCTAGCCACCGACCGCACGGATGATCGTGGTGAAGTCCTTCGTCCTTCCGTCGATTGCTGGAACGCAGGTGAGCACGGGTGTTGATGGGCAGATGAGGGCTGGCTGGCGTAGGTGGAGCGCTAATGTTTTTATCATAGCTCTGTGAGGTCCCGTTACTAAGTTAGCTTCAATGGCGTCGTTAGCAACAGCATTTTTAAGCTTCGCCAGGCTGGAAAGCATTAACCGTGTATTTACATGTCCCTGGTTTAATAGTATTGTTGATCTTCTGTCTATCCTTCCAGTCAGGGATTTTTTTTTTTTTTATATATATGCAGTAAAGCCCGATGCTATCACGTTAGCTCAGTAGCTAAAGAGCTTCGCCGATGTATTGTCGTGGAGATAAAAGTCACTGTGAATGTCCATTTCGCGTTCTCGACTCTCATTTTCAAGAGGATATAGTATCCGAGGTGGTTTAAAATACAAATCCGTGATCCACAATAGAAAAAGGAGAGAGTGTGGAATCCAATGAGCCAGCTTGTACCTAAGTTACGGTCAGAACGAAAAAAGATATGTCTTGCACTGCATTCTAGTCCTTCACTCTAACGTTCCTCATCCACAAATCTTTCATCCTGGCTCAAATTAATGGGGTAATCGTCGCTTTCTCGGTCCGAATCTCTCTCGCTGCTGGTGTAAACAATAGGAAAATATGAGCAGTCCTTCCTCCGGTGTCGTCACGCTACTTCCGGTAGGGGCAAGGCTTTTTTTTAATCAGAAACCAAAAGTTGCAAACTTTATCGTCGTTGTTCTCTACTAAATCCTTTCAGCAAAAATATGGCAATATCGCAAAATGATCAAGTATGACACATAGAATGGATCTGCTATCCCCGTTTAAATAAAAAAAAAAATCATTTCAGTAGGCCTTTAAAACTAGAGATGGCTCCTTTCCTTTAAAAGAGCCGTTCAAAAGAACGTCTCATTATTATTGGGTGAATGCTCCAAAGCATTCACACATGTGGTTTTCTACACCAAAATGTATCTACCGTATTTTTCGGACTATAAGTCGCTCCGGAGTATACGTCGCACCGGCCGAAAATGCACAATAAAGAAGAAAAAAAACATATATAAGTCGCACTGGAGTATAAGTCGCATTTTTGGGGGAAATTTATTTGATAAAATCCAACACCAAGAATAGACATTTGAAAGGCAATTTAAAATAAGTAAAGAATAGTGAACAACAGGCTGAATAAGTGTACGTTATATGAGGCATAAATAACCAACTGAGATATGTTACTGGTATGTTAACGCAACACATCATGGCAAGAGTCATTCAAATAACTATAACATATAGAATATGCTATACCAGGGGTGTCAAACTATTTTTAGATCGGGGGCCACATGGAGAAAAATCTACTCCCAAGTGGGCCGGACTGGTAAAATCACGGCACGATAACTTAAAAATAAAGACAACTTTAGATTGTTTTCTTTGTTTAAAAATAGAACAAGGACTTTCTGAAAATGTACAAATCATATTTTTTTAAAAATTTGTTTACAGTTGCGGTTAATAGTATTTTATCTTTATTTGTCGTAATTTATATTTTCTGAATAAATTATGTGATAATGTTCATCAGTAAACTCGTTGGTGTTAATTTTCAATTTATCAAGATAAAAAAATATATGAAAATCTAAATACAGGATGTTATTTATGTAGTTTGCTCATTTTCCTCGACTGGTGTATTAACATCATGTGGTTTATTTTGTACATATGTTGCATCATCTACAAAGATACAAATAATATCTATTGCCACATCCAGTTGATACATTTAAAACAGCTGTTTCTTTCATTCAAAAATTTCAGGTGAATTTTTACACTCGGCAAACTCATCCCGTGGGCCGGATAAAACCTGTTTGCGGGCCTGATCCGGCCCGCGGGCCGTACGTTTGACACCCCTGTGCTATACGTTTACCAAACAATCTGTCACTCCCGATCGCTAAATCCCATTAAATCTTCCTCCTCGGTGTCGCTCCTGGTATGCCCCGCTAGCGTCCATTCTTTCTGCTGCTCGATCGCCGTTTTCTGGTGCATATTTCACTACGTCCAGCTTGTAATTTGCAGTATATGATTGCCTTTTTGGTGCCATTTTCGTTCAGTCTTTCTCAGTTTTTATAAGTTACCGCCAACGTTGATGTGATCCATTTTAATAGCTCCAGCAGTAGCGTATAGCATTTAGTAGTGATGGGTCCGGCAACGTCGATGCATCGGCGCATGCGTCAAGCTCATTGAGCGATTCCCTGTGTCGGTGCGTGTACCGCTTTTAGAAAGTCACGTGACCGATCATGAGCTGTTTTGGTCACGTGATCGATACGCGAACTGTGTCGCTCTGACGCCTGCTCTGTGCCCTGTGAGCAACGTTCCCTCTAAGGTGCGCGCCTGCGCAATTGCGCACTGCTCAAGCGTACCCTGCGCACAGCAAATATATGCCGCGCACCAAATCAATCCCATCTGAATTCTAAACAAAATATACAAAATTATTCTGTGTAATTTTGCAATGCAACTCTGAGTGACAGTGACAACAATCGGCCCTAACGGTGTTCGTCAACACCGTTCAATTATTGTAACGTCTATCGAGATGCTTCGAGGACAAGAATTATATCGATCACTTTATTGAGCAAAACTGTTTATATTCGGCCATAACCACACCAAAAACATGAGTAAAAAACTTCTATCTCGAAAAACTAGTCATTTTCTGCCGTACAAACCAACTTGTCATCTGTCACCAACACGCATACCACTAAGCCACTGGTGCGTTTATGACCACACAAAAAGTCTGACAACTCAAACACCACACAAAGTTACACTATGACTCCTCAGTCATACGTGTGCTTATTCTACTGTCATTTATTATTAATGTTAATTTATTGATATTAATCATGGAATGCTGTTACTAGAGAAAGTTACAGGAATGCACACTTCATCCTATGCTTACATTTCATTGTGCAACATGAGGATGTTTAAGGGGAACTAAATGTGATCTCTGAAAGGGGTACAAATGATTTCCAAAGCAGGACCCCCACCCAGACATATTGTACAATACTAATCCATAGCTTATGAAAAACAAGATTTCTTTTATTTTCATTACAAGTGGGCCAAATCACTAATATTACAAAATAAACTCATGAAAATGACTCCTCTCATTTGAGTGTTATTATAAAAGATTGGTTTGAGACAGGTATTGCCACGTGTGATGTTGCTCACATGTGCTCCACTGAATGCTCAGGGAGTTTTTGTGTTTGCCCACACACATGAACAATTAGAGGGAACATTGCCTGTGAGCGGGTCTTTTCTACAGCCGGAGAAATAATAACTAAGAGAAATCGTCTAAAATTTAATACGTTGGACAAACTGTTTTTTTTTAATAAAAATGTGTAAAAAAAAAAAAAAAAAAATCCCAGTCCACAAGCATCCTCATTCACAACACGTTCTCTTAGTTTTCCATGTTATGATACATGTTCACATTATTTATTGACTGTATCTAAAAAAGATAAAAATATATTTTTATTTAAATGAAGATATGAAATAATCCTAAATGAAATACAATGACTTGGTTTATATTATTGTATATACTAGGTCATAAAATCAGTGTCAGTTGAGTCGGTCCATAGGTTGCCTGTAGGGATTTTTAATGTCCAGCAGATGTCAGTATTTAGTGACACAGTATCGACACAGTATCAATACAGTTTTGCAATGTGTCGAAACGCTTCATGACGCCTCATCAACCCATCACTAGCATATAGCAGTTAGCATTCCAAAACCCACAATGCACTTCTGCCATGACCCGCCCCCGCCGAATTCTTATTGGTTGGCGTGTGAGTGACAATTGCTGACGTGTGTGTGACGATTGCTGCCATTTGCTTCGTTGCTCACGCGAATGAGATAAATAATATTATTTGATATTTTACGTTAATATGTTAATCATTTCACACATAAGTCGCTCCGGAGTATACGTCGCACCCATGGCCAAACTATGAAAAAAACGTCGACTTATAGTCCGAAAAATACAGTATTTATTATCGTGTGAACGCTCCAATGCTTCTTCTTCTCCAGATTTTGGCACGCTCTCCCTTCCACATTTTTCACCCGATTCAAATCGTTCCAACTTCAAACTGTTCAGCCTATTCGGGAATCGCGGGATTTCCCTTGACAAATTCCAAAAATTCTCAGATTTCTCAGAATTACAGGTTTTCCAGGACATTTTTCAGACTTCCACCATTTCCACATTTTTCAACCGATTCAAATTATTCCACCTTCCAACACATTCTACCATCCTGGAAATTCAAACTACCCTTTTTCAAGTTCCAAAATATTCCAGGATTTTCCAGAATTCCGGGTTAGTCAAAGCCTTTCCACCCTTTTTTCTGGCGACTACTCCTTCCACATTTTTTAACGCATTTCAACCGTTCCACCGTCAAAACATTCCTCTTAACCAGGACAAAAAAGGAAGTTGTTTTTTAACTAGAAAAATTCCCGGTTTTCCCGAAATTCTAATAACATTTCTCAATTCAACATGTTACACTTCAACATTTCTGAACCGATTTGAAAAATTCCAACCCTAACCATTTCAACTCATTCAGATCATTCAAGTTTTTTTTTTTTATCATTTTCAAAAAACTTTGACAGTAATGTCACTGTTTTTAATTTTCTCTACCCTAAAGAACTTTGTAACATGTAATAATATATATAACACTACACAAATAACAAGTAAGAATACAATGTATATGTATATAAAACTGTTAATAAAATTTGAATAAAAAAAATTTAAACAAAATTGGACTACCCTACCTAGTGTGTGTAGGCTTAACCTACATCCAAACAATGAACCAAAAAAGTGAATCTAAGTCTAAAAAAAAAGAACTAATTCATTAAGATAAACAAAAATACAATAATAATGTAGAAATATAAATATTTTTACGAAGTTTCATTTTTTAGTCTGTTCTTAGTCGGGTGATTTGTTATTGTTTCTGCATATGCATTAAAACAACGGCTTACAACTGCAAAACAAAACATTCACTTAACATAACTGTTCAAAAGACTCGATTTGTTCGTAAATGTCATATCTGTACACAAAACGACATAACTGGGCACATTTTGGCATCCATTTGATACCAATTAAATCCATACATTTGAAATACTTTTTCATTTACATTTAAGCGTTTTGCCGGGTAGCTTAGATAGGTAGGTGTGTGGCTTGCTAGACAGGGTAGGTAGCTAGTACAGGCGGTAATCTTTGGGCACTTTAGGATTCGATTACGATTCAGGGACTACAATCGGATTATAAATAAATGATTTATGCATATCTAATTAATAAATTAAAGGGGCACCGTAAATAGGTCTGTGACTATTAAAGTCAAAAGGTAGTTATCGGGGTTGTGCGATATAGACAATATACCATTTAAATTGGATAAATTTGGCCCGCAATAGAGCTTTTAAGAGTATCGTCATATCATGATAATGTACTGTATGTTGATGACACATATTAGCTGTGTGTTACTAATTTGACGGCTACAAGCGAACAAAAGCGTATTTACGAAATATAGCATTCTTGCTAGCAATCCTCGCCTCAATGGTGGAAAATAAACTACGGTTCATACAAGTATTGTCACTGGAAGACAAGGACTAGCTGAACATGCTACACGACACATCATAGATGGATATGCTAACCGTTAAGCTAGAGCTTTTGAAGGTAGGCGGACCGATTTTAAATATCGATCCTACCCCTTTTCTACCTCATAGCAATTCCAATACTAACACATTTTCACTCCTTTTTCTTCATTTGTACATAATTTACATACATTTATTCTGAATACAACAGTTATTTACATAAATAGTTAGGAATTTATGATTCACATAATGAGATGATCAGTATATCATTTTTAGTATGTTCAATACGTTTGTCCTAATTCTCCCTTGTACTTTGTAAACGCTTGTAGTTTTAACAGTTTCTTAAAGTGAATCATATTAGTACATTGTTTGAAAAAATTTGCTTAATCCATTCCATAATTTAATTCCACATACAGTGTTGGAACTGACGCGTTACTGTAACGCCGTTAGTTTCGGCGGTAACTAGTAATCTTAACGCGTTATTTTTTATATTCAGTAACTCAGTTACCGTTACTACATGATGCGTTACTGCGTTATTTTACGTTACTTTTTATGTAGTATGAAGTGTGTTTTATCGGAGCGCTGCAGTGTCATCGTTCTGATTCTTCTTGGGTCACAAGAGACATGCGCTTTGTGTGTGTCTGGGTGTGAGTGTGGGTAGTGAGGGGAGGGGGGGGGGGCATGTCTGATCATGGCGGAGCACAAAGAAAATAACATTTTAGTTAAATGTAAATTGTGCTGTGGATCAAAGATCCCATCTACTGCCCAAAAAGCTTTGACGAAGCTAGTAAAGAGAGACAGAGACTCCGATGCCACTTCCCCTCCACCACCACCACTTAAGGATGAACTCTGCCTCTGCTCATCATTCAGCACTGAAGGTACACACTCTGTCAATCAATGTTCCCTCTAATTTTTCATGTGTGTGAGCAAACGCAAAAACTCCCTGAGCATTGAGTGGAGCCCATGTGAGCAACATCAGACGTGCACACTGTGGCTACACCAGCAGCACACCTGTCCCAAACCTGACTAAATAACAAGTTCCATCTCCATCCTTCCATCCATCCATTTCTACCGCTTGTCCCTTTCGGGGTCGCTGGAGTCCTGCTTTGGAAATAATGTGTACCCCTTTCAGACATTGCATTTAGTTCCCAATTAAAACATTCACATGTTGCACAATGAGACGTAAGCAGGGGGTCATGTGTACATTCCTGCAACTTCCTGTTTGTAAAAAATATATTTTTATTAGTATTTATTTAATATGCTAACAGCATTTCATGATTAATATTTATAAATGAAGATTCCTAATAAATGACAAGAAGGGAGAAGGTGTAAATCTCGCGCCAGGCCGTACCCATATCCGCAGCAGGTCTCCAAGGTGAACAGCCTCTGGCATGTTAGAACAAGTAGATGTTCTAACAAGTAGATGTTCTAACATGCCAGAGGCTGTTCACCTTGGAGACCTGCTGCGGATATGGGTACGGCCTGGCGCACATTTGATTGGTAAATCATAGTGTAAACGACCTGTAATGACACTTTATGTGTGGTGTTGGAGTTGTCCGACATTTTGTGTGGCTGTAAACCAGGGGTCACCAACCTTTTTGAAACCAAGAGCTACTTCTTGGGTACTGATTAATGCGAAGGGCTACCAGTTGGATACACACTTAGATAAATTGCCAGAAATAGCCAATTTGCTCAATTTACCTTTAACTCTATGTTATTATTAACAATTAATGATATTTACACTTAATTGAATGGTTTAAGAGAGGAGAAAACACGAAAAAAATGACAATTCAATTTTGAAAGTAAGTTTATCTTCAATTTCGACTCTTCAAAATTCAAAATTCAACCGAAAAAAAGAAGAGAAAAACTAGCTAATTCGAATCTTTTTGAAAAAATTAAAAAAAGAATTTATGGAACATCATTAGTAATTTTTCCTGATTAAGATTAATTTTAGAATTTTGATGACATGTTTTAAATAGGTTAAAATCCAATCTGCACTTTGTTAGAATATATAACAAATTGGACCAAGCTATATTTCTAACAAAGACAAATCATTATTTCTTCTAGATTTTCCAGAACAAAAATTTTAAAAGAAATTCTAAAGACTTTGAAATAAGATTTAAATTTGATTTTACAGATGTTCTAGATTTGCCAGAATAATTGTTTTGAATTTTAATAATAATAAGTTTGAAGAAATATTTCACAAATATTCTTTGTCGAAAAAACAGAAGCTAAAATGAAGAATTAAATTAAAATGTATTTATTATTCTTTACAATAGAAAAAATAAATTTACTTGAACATTGATTTAAATTGTCAGGAAAGAAGAGGAAGGAATTTAAAAGGTAAAAAGGTATATGTGTTTAAAAATCCTAAAATCATTTTTAAGGTTGTATTTTTTCTCTAAAATTTTCTTTCTGAAAGTTATAAGAAGCAAAGTAAAAAAATTTATGAATTTTTTTAAACAAGTGAAGACAAAGTCTTTAAAATATTTCCTTGGATTTTCAAATTCTATTTGAGTTTTGTCTCTCTTAGAATTAAAAATGTCGGGCAAAGCGAGACCAGCTTGCTAGTAAATAAATACAATTTAAAAAATAGAGGCAGCTCACTGGTAAGTGCTGCTATTTGAGCTATTTTTAGAACAGGCCAGCGGGTGACTCATCTGGTCCTTACGGGCGACCTGGTGCCCGTGGGCACCGCGTTTGTGACCCCTGCTGTAAACGCATCACTGGCTAAGTGCCATATGTGCATGTGTTGGCGCAAGTGAGAAAGAGCGAGCGGCTGCTGTTGATATAACAAAGTTGCTTTTGGTCTGGTTTGTACTGCAGAAAATGACCACTTTTGCTAGATATCATTTTTTTTACTAATGTTTTGGTGATGTGTTTATGGCCGACAATAAAGAGTTTTGCTCAGTAAAGTGATGGATGGAATTCATGTCCTCAAAGCGTCTCGACAGACGTTACAATATTTGAACAAGGATGACGAAAAGTGTTTTCTCTGTCGTGTCGAAAATTGTTATGCTCTTATTTTTTTATTTGATTTTGTGCGTGGCATAGATTTGCCGTGTGCAGAGGACACTTGAGCAGTGCACAATTGCACAGGCGCGCACCTTAGAGGGAACGTTGCTGTCAATTCTCTTATATACTCTTTCATTCTAGACTTCTAGAGTGTTTGATTATCACATCACTCTAAATGTATAGACTATAAAGTTCACAAACATAAAGAGGGATCCTAGTGGGCCAGGCCAATCTTTCCTTATCTCTAAACTAAAACTGGGGAAATGTGTAGAGTGTTCTGGGCTTCAGACATGATTTTGTGTCAGAATTCCTTGAGGAAAAAATGCCTGGTTAGGCTTTGTGTATGTAGTGTGTGCCTTTCTTGCTTTACAGCTATGCTGTTATTATGCTGTTTGTTACTTATGTATGTTATGTTGCAGCTATTTAAAATAGTTTTGTCAATTTGTTTTGGCCAGAAACAAATTGGCCTTTGTAACATATCTTTGTCTTTGTGTGTTGTATGTAGACCACATTGCTTAGCAGAGTTCAGTGATGCAAAAGCATGTCAAGTTGATCAACACATTGTATTATTCTCCAGTGCAATAACAGTACTGAAATGAAGGCTAAAAGGGCATTAATGGGAGCTTTAAAAAAAAAAAAGAAGAAAAAAAGAAGTAACTTAATAGTTACAGTACTTTTCACAGTAACGCATTACTTTTTGGTGTAAGTAACTGAGTTAGTAACTGAGTTACTTTTGAAATGAAGTAGCTAGTAACTGTAACTAGTTACTGGTTTTCAGTAACTAACCCAACACTGCTGATATACTAGGGCAGCACGGTGCGTCTGCCTCACAATACGAAGGTCCTGAGCAACGTTCCCTCTAAGGTGCACGCCTGTGCAATTGTGCACTGCTCAAGCGTCCTCTGCGCACAGCAAATCTATGCCACGCACAAAATCAAATAAAAAAATAAGCGCGTAACAATTTTCGACAGAGAAAACACTTTTCGTCATCCTTGTTCAAATATTGTAACGTCTGTCGAGACGCTTTGAGGACATGAATTCCATCCATCACTTTACTGAGCAAAACTCTTTATTGTCGGCCATAAACACATCACCAAAACATTAGTAAAAAAAAAGATATCTAGCAAAAGTGGTCATTTTCTGCAGTACAAACCAGACCAAAAGCAACTTTGTTATATCAACAGCAGCCGCTCGCTCTTTCTCACTTGCGCCAACACATGCACATATGGCACTTAGCCAGTGATGCGTTTACAGCCACACAAAAAGTCGGACAACTCCAACACCACACATACAGTGTCATTCCAGGTCGTTACACTATTATTTATTTACCAATCAAATGTGTGCTTATTCTAGTGTCATTTATTAGGAATCTTCATTTATAAATATTAATCTTGAAATGCTGTTAGTATATTAAATAAATACCAATAAAAAATATTTTTTACAAACAGGAAGTTGCAGGAATGTACACATGATCCCCTGCTTACATCTCATTGTGCAACATGTGAATGTTTTAATGGGAACTAAATGCAATGTCTGAAAGGGGTACACATTATTTCCAAAGCAGGACCTCCACCCAGACAAACAATACAAGTACACAGTTCATGAAAAACAATATTTTTTGTTATTGTCATTGTAAGTGGGCCTAAACACTTATATTAGAAATGGAAATGACTGCTGTCATTTGATTATAATAATAAGAGAATGTTGTCTGTCTATCTGTGTTGGCCCTGCGAAGAAGTGGGGACTTGTCCAGGGTGTACCCCGCCTTCCGCCCGAATGCAGCTGAGATAGGCTCCAGCACCCCGCGGTAGAAAATGGATGGATGGATGGATGGAGATTGAACTCGTTATTTAGTCAGGTTTGGGACAGGTGTGCTGCTGGTGTAGCCACAGCGTGCACGTCTGATGTTGCTCACATGGGCTCCACTGAATGCTCAGGGAGTTTTTGCATTTGCTCACACACATGAAAAATTAGAGGGAACATTGGTCCTAAGTAGTCGTGAGTTCAATCCCGGCCTCGAGATCTTTCTGTGTGGAGTTTGCATGTCCTCCCCGTGACTGCGTGGGTTCCCTCCGGGTACTCCGGCTTCCTCCCACCTCCAAAAACATGCACCTGGGGATAGGTTGATTGGCAACACTAAATTGGCCCTAGTGTGTGAATGTGAGTGTGAATGTTGTCTGTCTATCTGTGTTGGCCCTGCGATGAGGTGGCGACTTGTCCAGGGTGTACTCCGCCTTCCACCCGATTGTAGCTGAGATAGGCTCCAGCGACCCCGAAGGCTACTAAAGATTCTAAGTGTTGTACCTGCATACAAATGTTTTAAGTTACATGTTCCTCTAAGGTTATATAGAATAATTGTTGTACATTCTTGGGTAGCAGGTTATAGTTTGCTTTGTACATAATTTGAGCTGTTTGAAAAAGCACCAAATCATTGAATTTCAATAATCTTGATTTAATAGATAAAGGGTTTCTATGTTCTCTATATTCAACATTATGTATTATTCTACTTGATCTTTTTTGTATACTTTTTTTATTATTTCCCCATATTTCTACACAATAATTCAGATATGGTAACACTAGCGAGCAGTAGAAAATATGGAGTGGTTTTTGGTCTACAACATATTTTGCTTTATTCATTATTGAAATATTTCTTGCTACCTTGTTGTATATTTTGTATGATATTTAAAGGTAATTTCCTCATCTATTATTACACCCAAAATGTTGATTTCTTCTCCTATGTCTACTTGTATTTGTGTTTAACTTTCTCTTCTACTGTTACCGAATAGCATTATTTTAGTTTTACGCTGCCTGACCAGGGCTCAGAAAATCAGTAGAGACTCCTCCCACCCCCAACAAGGACTATTTTCACTGCTGGACTCTAGAAAGAGGTGTCGCAGCCTCCATAACTGCTTCTTCCCTCAGACCATAAGACTCTTGAACGCATCATAATAATCCTCTCAATTCCGCCCAAAAACGGATTAACTCGCTGGAATATAAAGACAATATAACACACATCCATAAACGTGGATGCATATGCAAAAATTCAATATGTTTATCTGTACAATAATCTATTTATTTATATCTGCACCTTATTGTTCTTTTATCCTGCACTACAACTAGCTAATGCAACAAAATTGTGTTCCTATCCGTACTGTAAAGTACAAATTTGAATGACAATAAAAGGAAGTCTCTCTCTCTCTAACTGATAACAGTAGTTCAGCCGTGATATACTCATGTAAAAATTTGATTTACAGCCCCGATATATTGTTATTGTTTTAATTTCAATGTTCCGTCCTCCACCGTTTGACCAATCGGAAAGTCTGTGAGTGTGTCACGTTACGCACAGCCATCTTCGTCTAACTACTGCCACTGGTAAAGTTACTAAACTTGTCAGACCTTAATAAGTCTAAAAGGCGTCGTTACGATTCTTTACTTATTCATGACAAAGCCAGGAACAAAATGAGGATTTGTATCGGGGATGCCTTTGAAAGATGGAGACCATGAAATATGAAATATTTCATATTTCAGTCATTCACAACTCCTCCAACACGAACATTATTGTTTTTGCACTTTTGGCTTCTTATTAAATAACTTTTTTAAGTAGATTCAATCTTGCACGTGGAAACTTTAAGTGTGGGCTTTAGTTGATACAACACTCCCGTCAGGGGGTGCATTCTACGCCGGGGGTGCATCATCCGGCACAACACCTGTTATATCAGTGCAACAGAGTCCAATAAGCACTCCTTAATAAACTCTCCGTCAGAAAATGCCTTACTTTTTCTGGCGATTTTGTGAGAAATGACGAAACTTGTCCTGACGGCTGCATTCTGGGGGTGTGAAATTTGGCAAAAAGTCCTTGTTGGGTTTGCAGTTTTACCATCAACGCATCAGCCTCCCTTGCGGGCGCTTCATCAGACGGATTCCGTTATTTTTCCTCTTGCTTCGTCGTGTAGTGCCGATTCAAATTATATTCTTTAAACACAGCATGATGTGTACCACAAATTAAGCACACGGCTTTACCTTTAATTTCTGTAAAGAAATACTTGGCAGTCCATGTCAGTGTTTCCCACACATTCATTTATTTGTGGCGGCCCGCCACGAAAGAATTAAGGCCGCCACAAAAAAAGGTTTTTTAATTTTTTAAAAATGTTATTTATTTATTTATTTATTTGTCCTGTCCAGCTTCTCAGGCAAATCATATTGTTGATGTAGATGCCCATATCGGCTGTTTAGATTTACTTTACAAAAGAGAAGTGTAGGATCAAGATTTTTGGAGCTCTTTGTTCAGTGGATCAGATGTTTGATGAAGCTTTGTGTCTATCTACCACCACTACTGTTTTCTGTTTATTTGTTACTGACTGTGGCAGGACACCTCTGCCTCTGTTTCACTTTATGTTGCTGGTAAATAATATGGTTGTAGTAGTAGGCTAAAGTTAAATTATTTAGTATGCACTAATTAAAGGGGCAGAGCTTTAAGAGACATTTTAGCTTTTATATTTTTATAAGATATATTATTTGTAAGAACCACAATTAATAAATATATTTCAGTGAATAACTTATTGTTCAAATCTGTATATAAATATGTACATAAAGTGTTGTAATTATATTGTAAAATAGCCACGCCCCCACCGCCAAAGGTCTCTTGGCAGTTTTTTGGAAACAGTGATGTTGGAAACACGGCATTCGTCATCAACTTTTCTCTTTTTAGCGTCTCATCACTTGTCGCTGTGCACCTTCACTCACACGCCCATAAATAACACTTTTCAAAATAAAAGCAGCACAGTTGCATTGCATGCACGACATAGATGTTTTTTAAACTTTATTTTGTAATTTGTGATTGCCGCTGTTCACATTCACTCACAATCACACACGCGCATACGTCCACACGGAAGTAATACAAATAACGCTTTTCAAAACAAAAGCAGCACCGTTGTATTGCACACTCGACATAGATACTTTTTTAAATGTATTTTGTAATTTATGATTGGCCTCACGCGGGCCGGACAGGGACGCACAAAGGGCCGGATGTGGCCCGCGGGCCGCAGAATGCCCAGGTCTGTCATAAGGCATACTGTAACGCTCAATGAAACACAGAAAACATCCCTAAACTGTGCTAGCACTGTTTCTAACGCGAGTGTAGGTCTGGGCCAGAGGTCGGCAACCCAAAATGTTGAAGCAGCCATATTGGACCAGAAATACCAAAAAAAAATCTGTCTGGAGCCAGAAAAAATCAAACGCCTTATATAATTCTTATAATGAAGGCAACACGTGTTTCTATTACAGTGTTTCCCACACATTCATTTATTTGTGGCGGCCCGCCACGAAAGAATAACGTCCGCCACAAATTTTAAAAAAAATATATATATATATTTTTTTTTTGTCCTGTCCAGCTTCTCAGGCAAATCATATAGTTGATGTAGATGCCCATATAGGCTGTTCAGATTTACTTTACAAAAGAGAAGTGTAGGATACTTCTCTTGTTGCCTTATTTGTATTTGACCACTACTGTTTTCTGTTTATTTGTTACTGACTGTGGCAGGACACCTCTGCCTCTGTTTCACTTTATGTTGCTGGTAAATAATATGGTTGTAGTAGTAGGCTAAAGTTAAATTATTTAGTATGCACTAATTAAAGGGGCAGAGCTTTAAGAGACATTTTAGCTTTTATATTTTATAAGATATATTTTTTGTAAGAACCACAATTAATAAATATATTTCAGTGGATAACTTATTGTTGAAATCTGTATATAAATATGTACATAAAGTGTTGTAATTATATTGTAAAATGGATGGATGGACGTTTAAAACAAAACTGTTATTATTAATTAAGTATACATTTTTTGAGCCTTTTTAGAGAAAATCATATCATTGTAGTAAATTATGCAAATTACTCGATGATGTCATGGTGACCACGCCCATAGCCACGCCCCCACCGCCACAGGTATCTTTGCAGTTTATGGGAAACACTGTATTAGCTATAATAGCCTACAATCAAATAACTATGTGTCGGCTGACACAAATTTTCGTTAACAGAAATGTTGAAATGTAAAATTTATTTTACACATTTTTACAACATTGGAAAACATTAGTAAAATGGAGGCTTCTCAGAGGGTGAGATAACTCCCGGAAATGAATGGCTAAAGGAATAGATGTGTGTGTCTAAAAAAAACGTCAGGCTGTCGTCTTCTGATGGACTTATTATGATCTTTGCAAGCAGGGTAACGTTTGCTGTGGTCTGGAACAACATGGCACTCAAACAACTATCAGAAATGCAGCCAATATTGCATACGTGTCATGAGACATGCAAATATAAATTAAATACACAGAGGACATAAGTCAAGGAAATTGAATGATCTCAAATATACCTACAAACTAGGCATAATGATGCAATATGTACATACAGCTGGCTTAAATAGCATGTTAGCATCAATTATCTTGCAGTCATGCACTGACCAAATTAGCTCTCCACACAAGTCAATAACATCAATAAAGCTCACCTTTGCACAGTATAAAACATTTGGTGGACAAAATGAGACGAAGGAGTGGTATAAAACACGTCTTTCTGTGGCAGAAAGACGTGTTGTACTTGTAAACAAAGTACGGTGAGTTCAAGGACCGCCAAAATTAGTAGGACAAAACGACACTCGCCAAATACTCTCATCAGTGAAGCAGGTTTAATATATACAGTGGGATTGCTAACAATTAGGAAGGTTTGTTTCATGTTTGTCCTTCTAAAGAAACCATATTAAAACAAACAATATATTTTTCCCCCACCTTTTTCTATATTCATACATTTTTGAAAAAGCTCCAGGGAGCCACTAAGGCAGCGCTAAAGATCCGCATGTGGCTCTAGAGCCACGGGTTGCCGACCCCCGGTTTGGACGATATGGACCAAAACCCATAAGCCCATGAATTAACCCATAGATGGAAATATTCATTGATGTAACTAAATATCTCCACCATTCCTTGTGTCTAAGGAATGGATCCCAAATACACAAAAACGGGTACCAACATGTAAGAAAAATAAGTTTTGCATAATTGATCCCAACTTGAGGTGTTTTAAAATAAGAAAAAAATTAAAAGTCTTGAAAATAATACAAGAAATGTCAAATATAATCTCCAATCTTATTAAAAAAAAACATTTAGAAACAAAAAAACTAAATGTGAATTTAAGTGCCTGGTTTAAGAGGACATGTTTAAACGTCATCACCTTTAAAGGCCTACTGAAACCTACTACTTCCGACCACGCAGTCTGATAGTTTACATATCAATGATGAAATCTTAACATTGCAACACATGCCAATACGGCCGGGTTAACTTATAAAGTGCAGAAACTTCCGCTTGAAAACGTCTATGTATGATGACGTATGTGCGTGACGTCAATGGTTGAAGCGGAAGTATTGGGACACATTGTATCCCAATACAAAATAGCTCTGTTTTCATCGCAAAATTCCACAGTATTCTGGACATCTGTGTTGGTGAATCTTTTGCAATTTGTTTAATGAACAATGGAGACTGCAGAGAAGAAAGCTGTAGGTGGGATCGGTGTATTAGCGGCTGGCTGCAGCAACACAACCAGGAGGACTTTGACTTGGATAGCAGACGCGCTATCCGACGCTATCCGCCGACCGCATCGATGATCGGGTGAAGTCCTTAGTCGCGCCGTCGATCGCTGGAACGCAGGTGAGCACGGGTGTTGATGAGCAGATGAGGGCTGGCGTAGGTGGAGCGCTAATGTTTTTATCATAGCTCTGACGAGGTCCCGTAGCTAAGTTAGCTTCAATGGCGTCGTTAGCAACAGCATTGCTAGGCTTCGACAGGCGGCACAGCATTAACCGTGTGGTTACAGGTCCAGTGTTTGGTTCGGTGTCTCCTGATAGTAGTATTGTTGATCTTCTGTCTTATTTCTTTTGTTTCTATCTGCATTTAAGCATGATGCTATCACGTTAGCTCCGTAGCTAAAGTGCTTCACCGATGTATTGTCGTGGAGATAAAAGTCACTGTGAATGTCCATTTCGCGTTCTCGACTCTCATTTTCAAGAGGATATAGTATCCGAGGTAGTTTAAAATACAAATCCGTGATCCACAATAGAAAAAGAAGAAAGTGTGGAATCCAATGAGCCTTTGTACTTAAGTTATGGTCAGAGCGAAAAAAGATACGTCCTGTACTGTACTCTAGTCCTTCACTCTCACGTCCTCATCCACAAATCTTTCATCCTCGCTCAAATTAATGGGGTAATCGTCGCTTTATCGGTCCGAATCGCTCTAACTGCATTGAAAACAATGGGGATATTTGAGGAGCCCTTCAACCTGCGACGTCACGCTACTTCCGGTACAGGCAAGGCTTTTTTTTATCAGCGACCAAAAGTTGCAAACTTTATCGTCTGTTCTCTACTAAATCCTTTCAGCAAAAATATGGCAATATCGCCAAATGATCAAGTATGACACATAGAATGGATCTGCTATCCCCGTTTAAATAAAAAAATGTCATTTCAGTAGGCCTTTAACAATGGTGTTTTTATAAGTAAACTTTATTATAAGACACACACACACACATTTTAGCCAGGAACACCCGCTTCCCAACTGCTTCATGATGCTGTGACAGAATATGTCCTGAAAATTCCTTTTAAAAAGTCATTAATTATAGTTACTCGTTGCTTTACCAAAAAAGTAATTGATTTGCCGTGGAGTTTGCATGTTCTCCCTGTAACTGCTTCCTCCCACCTACAAAGCCATGCACCGGGGGGTATAGGCTGATTGGCAACATTAAATTGGCCCTTGTGTGTGAGTGTGAGTGTGAATGTTGTCTATCTGTGTTGGCCCTGTGATAAGGTGGCGATTTGTCCAGGGTGTACCCCGCCTTCCGCCTGAATGCAGCTGGGTTAGGCTCCAGCACCCACCATGACCCCGAGAGGGACATGCGGTAGAAAATGGACGGATGGTAATTAATAACTAGGGAAAGTAATTAATGTGATCCTTAAATAAAAACAAATACATATCTGGCATAATGCAGTTGGCAGTTCTTTTGAATCTTTTGCTGGTTTGTGTTACCTTTTGTTTAATAAATAGATTGAATTTGATTCCATGGCTGTATGTTATTGTCAACAAACGGTGTATTATTTGGATGGCAAGTGTGTCACTTCAATCATTGATTTGTTGTTTAATTTTCCCTCCGACCCTCGTAGTCACTTGTGCCATGTGTTTGTGTCAAGTTTTAAGGTGGTGAAAAAAATGTTGCCTTTTACTGACCGGTGCCTCCAACTATAACCTTGTTTCTGTCGGAAAAGCGAGTGTGTGAGCCGGGAGGAGTGGTGCGCCCCTATATGTGCATGGCGCAGGAAGGAGACACACACACACAGTGATCAGTGACATGTCCGCGTCAATCACTTGTCCATTTGGTTATGGTTTAAGATTATTTCAAACATGCTTTACAGAATGATGGGCAAACATTTTACTGTAGTTTTATAAAATTTGGATGGATATATTTAGGAGCAAAATGAAATTAATGGGTTGAAATCCCTATTTGTAATGTGCGCAATATTTTTTTTTTCAAGTCGCATGGACTTGCCAACCCTCCCGTTTTTATTCAGCGCCTCTCCCGACAACCTCCCGGCAGAGATTTTCTCCCGACAAACTCCCGGTATTCAGCCGGAGCTGGAGGCCACGCCCCCTCCAGCTCAATGCGGACCTGAGACTGAGTGGGGACAGCCTGTTCTCACGTTCGCTTTCCCACAATATAAACAGCTTGCCTAACGAATGGAAACAAGAATTTCAGTTCATCTAGGACATTTCGAAGGGGAAGATGTATGTTGCCTGTAAATATGTAGAACAGACTTCTCCATTGAACACGGTGGCCAAAATGATATACTCATCATGAACGGAGAAGTTAAACAGGACAATACTGCCATGTAATGGATAGCCACCGGAACACTGAAATTAAAGTATTTCTTTTATGTAAATAAAATAAATAAATATATGTATATATATATATATAGCTAGAATTCACTGAAAGTCGAGTATTTCATATATATATATATATATGTATGAAATACCAAGTTGGTGAATTCTAGCTGTAAATAACCACGCCCCCGCAAAGTTCGCAACTTTTGGTCTCTGATTAAAAAAAAAAGCCTTGCCTATACTGGAAGTAGCGTGACGTAGTCAGTTGATCGCCTTCTCATATTTTCCTATTGTTTTCAATGCAGCTAGAGCGATTCGGACCGAGAAAGCGACGATTACCCCATTAATTTGAGCGAGGATGAAACATTTGTGGATGAGGAACGTCAGAGTGACGGACTAGAATGCAGTGCAAGACATATCTTTTTTCGCTCTGACCGTAACTTAGGTACAAGATGGCTCATTGGATTCCACACTCTCTCCTTTTTCTATTGTGGATCACGGATTTGTATTTTAAACCACCTCGGATACTCTATCCTCTTGAAAATGAGAGTCGAGAACGCGAAATGGACATTCACAGTGACTTTTATCTCCACGACAATACATTGACGAAACACTTTAGCTTCGGAGCTAACGTGATAGCATCGTGCTTAAAGGCCTACTGAAACCCACTACTACCGACCACGCAGTCTGATAGTTTATATATCAATGATGAAATCTTAACATTATAACACATGCCAATACGGCCGGGTTAACTTATAAAGTGACATTTTAAATTTGCCGCTAAACTTCCGGTTCGAAACGCCTCTGAGGATGACGTATGCGCGTGACGTAGACCGGCGCACACGGGTATGCCTTCCACATTGAAGCCAATACGAAAAAGCTCTGTTTTCATTTCATAATTCCACAGTATTCTGGACATCTGTGTTCGTGAATCTGTTGCAATCATGTTCATTGCATTATGGAGAAGGAAGCTGAGCAAGCAAAGAAGAAAGTTGTCGGTGCAAAATGGACGTATTTTTCGAACGTAGTCAGCAATAGCAGTACACAGCCGGCGCTTCTTTGTTTACATTCCCGGAAGATGCAGTCAAGATGGAAGAACTCGGATAACAGAGACTCTAACCAGGAGGACTTTTGACTTCGATACACAGACGCCTGTAGAGAACTGGGACAACACAGACTCTTACCAGGATTACTTTGATTTGGATGACAAAGACGCAGACGTGCTACTGTGAGTATGCAGCTTTGGCTTCTAAACATTTGATCGCTTGACCGTATGTGCGCAACTTTTTTTTGCGTATGTACGTAACTTTTTAAAAATATATAAGCTTTATGAACCTTGGGTTAGGTGAACGGTCTTTTGGGCTGAGTGATTGTGTGTGTTGATCAGGTGTTTGAATTGTATTGGCGTGTTCTATGGAGCTAGGAGCTAGCATAGGAGCTAGGAGCTAGCATAACACATACCGTACCGTACGTGCGCGTCACGTACGTAACTTTTTAAAAATATATAATCTTTATGAACCTTGGGTTAGGTGAACGGTCTTTTGGGCTGAGTGATCGTGTGTGTTGATCAGGTGTTTGAATTGTATTGGCGTGTTCTATGGAGCTAGGAGCTAGCAGAGGAGCTAGGAGCTAGCGTAACAAACACGCAGGTGTTTTTATGCAGGATTCATTTGTGGCATATTAAATATAAGCCTGGTTGTGTTGTGGCTAATAGAGTATATATATGTCTTGTGTTTATTTACTGTTGTAGTCATTCCCAGCTGAATATCAGGTACCGTGAGTATGCAGCCTTGGCTGCTAAACATTTGACAGCTTGACCGTATGTGCGCGTCACGTACGTAACTTTTTAAAAATATACAAGCTTTATGAACCTTGGGTTAGGTGAACGGTCTTTTGGGCTGAGTGATTGTGTGTGTTGATCAGGTGTTTGAATTGTATTGGCGTGTTCTATGGAGCTAGGAGCTAGCAGAGGAGCTAGGAGCTAGCGTAACAAACACGCAGGTGTTTTTATGCAGGATTAATTTGTGGCATATTAAATATAAGCCTGGTTGTGTTGTGGCTAATAGAGTATATATATGTCTTGTGTTTATTTACTGTTGTAGTCATTCCCAGCTGAATATCAGGTCACCCCCGGCTCTCACAGCATCTTCCCTATCTGAATAGCTTCAACTCCCCACTAGTCCTTCACTTGCACTTTACTCATCCACAAATCTTTCATTCTCGCTCAAATTAATGGGGAAATTGTCGCTTTCTCGGTCCGAATCTCTCTCACTTCATGCGGCCATCATTGTAAACAATAGGGAACTTTGCGTATATGTTCGACTGACTACGTCACGCTACTTCCGGTAGGGGCAAGCCTTTTTTTTTATCAGATACCAAAAGTTGCAATCTTTATCGTCGTTGTTCTATACTAAATCCTTTCAGCAAAAATATGGCAATATCGCAAAATGATCAAGTATGACACATAGAATAGATCTGCTATCCCCGTTTAAATAAAAAACATTCATTTCAGTAGGCCTTTAACTGCATATAGAAACAAAATAAATAAATCCCTGACTGGAAGGATAGACAGAAGATCAACAATACTATTAAACCAGGGACATGTAAATACACAGTTAATGCTTTCCAGCCTGGCGAAGGTTAACAATGCTGTTGCTAACGACGCCATTGAAGCTAACTTATCTACGGAGCTAACGTGATAGCATTGGGCTCAAATGCAGATAGAAACAAAATACATAAATCCCTGACTGGAAGGATAGACAGAAAATCAACAATACTATTAAACCATGAACATGTAAATACACGGTTAATGCTTTCCAGGTTGGCGAAGCTTAAAAATGCTGTTGCTAACGACACCATTGAAGCTAACTTAGTATAACGGGACCTCACAGAGCTATGATAAAAACATTAGCGCTCCACCTACGCCAGCCAGCCCTCATCTGCTCATCAACACCCGTGCTCACCTGCGTTCCAGCGATCGACGGAAGGACGAAGAACTTCACCACGATCATCCGTGCGGTCGGTGGCTGGCGTCGGCTAGCGCGTCTGCTATCCGAGTCAAAGTCTTCCTGGTTGTGTTGCTGTAGTCCGCCGCTAACACACGGATCCCACCTACAACTTTCTTCTTTGCAGTCTTCATTGTTCATTAAACAAATTGCCAAAGATTCACCAACACAGATGTCCAGAATACTGTGGAAATATGAGATGAAAACAGAGCTATTTTGTATTGTATTCAATGGGGTACCGATACTTCTGTTTCACTGGCTACGTCACGCGCATACGTCATCATCAAAGGTGTTTTCAACCGGAAGTTTAGCGGGAAATTTAAAATTGCACTTTATAAGTTAACCCGGCCGTATGTTAAGATTTCATCATTGATATATAAACTATCAGACTGCGTGGTCGCTAGTAGTGGCTTTCAATAGGCCTTTAAGTAAGTGTCTCAGAGGGTTAGATAATTCCTGGAAATTACTGGCTTAAAACTGCTAAAGGTATAGATGTGTGTGCCCAAGTTAAAGGAAAGGACAGGTTGTCTTCTTCTAATGGATTTATTACAATCTTTAATAGCTGGGTAACGTTTGTTGTGGTCTGGAACAACATGGTAACGTTTGCTGTGGTCTGGAACAACATGGTACACAATCAGAAATGCAGCAAATATTACATACAGATCATGTGTCATGAGACATGCAAGTATAAATTAAATACACAGAGAACATACCGTATTTTCCGCACTATAAGGCGCACCTTCAATGAATGGCATATTTCAAAACTTTGTTAATATATAAGGCACACCGGATTATAAGGCTCACCCATGCATCCATTAGATGGAGCTGCGCTAAAAGGAATGTCAACAAAACAGTCGGATAGGTCAGTCAAACTTTATTAATAGATTACAAACCAGCGTTCTGACAACTCTGTTCACTCCCAAAATGAATAAACAGCTGTTTTATTATTTTCCCCGAGGTAAAGTCAGTGACGTGGTGTTTTGTTTATCTTTTAACAACAGCAAGGTATAACAGTAGTGCAACATTTATATCACATAGTGGAGGGGAACTTTTCCCTGATTCATTAAACAGGTAAAAAACAGTGATACTGTTACGGTAAATCAAACGTTAGTGCAATCACAATATAGTAACACTCCAAATAGTGCAGAGCAATAACAATATATCAATAACTCATCGTTGCTCAAATGTTAATGTCACACAACACAACACACAAAATAAACATGTAAAGCTCACTTTAAAGTTATTCCTCATCCATGAATCCCTCAAATTCTTCTTCTTCAGTGTCCGAATTAAACAGTTGGGCGGATACGGCATCCGTCTCGTCGAAGTCGTCATTAATGGAGTGCTGGAATGCTGGAATGCTGCTCTATTCCCGTGTTCTACTGCGTGACTGATCGTCTTAAGTTTAAACTCTGGATCGTAAGCGTGTCTCTTAATAGGAGCCATTTTGGGGTCTTTACATAAACAAACAAATGGTAATCAAAACGGCACGCCTCGCGCAGTCATATATCCCAGCATGCACCGCGCGCTTCCTCTTCTTCTACAGGGGCGGCTGCTTACCGTAGAAGAATAACTTCTTCTACGGGGCAAAATGAAGTTGGCGGCTGCTTACCGTAGTTGCGAGACCTAAACTTTATGAAAATGAAGTTTAGGTTTGTTGTGGCTCAATATTAGTCCATATATAAGGCACACCGGATTATAAGGCGCACTGTCAGCTTTTGACAAAATTGGAGGTTTTTAGGTGCGCCTTATAGTGCGGAAAATACGGTAAGTAAAGGAAATTAATTGAACTCAATTATACCTACAAACGAGGCATAATGATGCAATATGTACACACAGCTAGCCTAAATAGCATGTTAGCATGGATTATTTGCACTCCACGCAAGCCCATAACATCAACAAAGCTCACATTTGTGCATTCACGCACAGCATAAAACGTTTGGTGGACAAAATGAGACAAAGAAGGAGTGGCATAAAACACGTCTTTCTGTGGCAGCGACAGAGAAAGTTGTACACGTAAACCAACTACGGTGAGTTCTAGGACCGCCAAAATTAGTAGGACAAAACGGTGCTGGCCCAATACTCTCATCAGTGAAGCATAAACACAAACATATTGAACAGTGGGCTTTCTAACAATTAGGAACGTTTGTGTTATGTTTGTCCTCCAGACACATTATTAAAACAACAAGTATATTTTTCCCCCCATCTTTTTCCATTTTTGAAAAAGCTCCAGGAAGCCACTAGGGCGGTGCTAAAGAGCCGCATGCGGCTCGAGAGCCGCGGGTTGCTGACCCCCATACTAGGTAAGTACTGTCAGTGTTTCCCATAAACTGCCAAGATACCTGTGGCGGTGAGGGCGTGGCTATGGGCGTTGTCACCATGACATCATCGAGTAATTTGCATAATTTTCTACAATGATATGATTTTCTCTAAAAAGGCTCAAAAAATGTATACAGTTTTGTTTTAAACGTCCATCCATCCATCCATCCATTTTACAATATAATTACAACACTTTATGTACATATTTATATACAGATTTGAACAATAAGTTATTCACTGAAATATATTTATTAATTGTGGTTCTTACAAAAAATATATCTTATAAAATATAAAAGCTAAAATGTCTCTTAAAGCTCTGCCCCTTTAATTAGTGCATACTAAATAATTTAACTTTGGCCTACTATTACAACCATATTATTTACCAGCAACATAAAGTGAAACAGAGGCAGAGGTGTCCTGCCACAGTCAGTAACAAATAAACAGAAAACAGTAGTGGTCAAATACAAATAAGGCAACAAGAGAAGTATCCTACACTTCTCTTTTGTAAAGTAAATCTGAACAGCCTATATGGGCATCTACATCAACTATATGATTTGCTTGAGGAGCTAGAAAGGACAAAAAAAGAAAAACATTTATTTTTTATTTGTGGGGGACGTAATTCTTTCGTGGCGGGCCGCCACAAATAAATGAATGTGTGGGAAACACTGACTGTATTTTTCAGACCATAGGGCGCACCGGATTATAAGGCGCACTTCCGACGAGCGGGTCCATTCAGGTCTGTTTTCATACAAAAGACGCACGAAAGGGGTCATATTATGAATTTAAAACATTTCCTTGTGGTGTACATAACATGTAACAGTAGTTCTTTGGTCAACATGTTACATAAATTATGTTTTACAGATCATCTTCAAGACACTTTCTGACCGTCGCTTAAGGATGTGCCGTTTTGTGGGCGGTCTCATTACGTGGCCCCACTTTGACAGCGTCTTTTCCCTGCCATCTTTGTTGTAGCGGTGTAGCGTGCAAGGACGGGAGTGGAAGAAGTGTCAAAAGATGGAGCTAACTGTTTCAGTGACATTCAGACTTTACTTCAATCAAAAACGGAGCAGCATCTCCTCATCCGTGGCTCACTAGTGCAACAACAACGCCGGAAATGTGTCCTGTGAAAAAACGTCCGACCGGAACTCTCAAATAACTAAAGTTCATTGTGTGAATTAAGTAAACACACTTACACCGGTCGTTTTTAGCGCTTACATAGCGAGTCTACTGACAGATATAAGTGAGAACGGCACAGACTACAATGGCCAACGTGCGCAAATTTTCACGACTTATGCAGATCCCAAATATACATTAGCAGACCAGAAAGTAAGAAATGTTGGTTTTGCATAATATTGCGAAACAAAATGCCAGATAATACGTTTGCTACTAGGTGCCATTTTGTGTTGTTTTACCCTAAGCAAGTGTTGGAGTCATTGTTTTCTCGCAGACCTTTTAAAGACCTACTGAAACCCACTACTACCGACCACGCAGTCTGATAGTTTATATATCAATGATGAAATCTTAACATTGCAACACATGCCAATACGGCCGGGTTAGATTAGTAAAGTGCAATTTTAAATTTCCCGCAAAATATCCTGCTGAAAACGTCTCGGTACGATGACGTCTGCGCGTGACGTCATGGATTGTAGCGGACATTTTGGGACACCATTGTGGCCAGCTATTAAGTCGTCTGTTTTCATCGCAAAATTCCACAGTATTCTGGACATCTGTGTTGGTGAATCTTTTGCAATTTGTTTAATGAACAATGAAGACAACAAAGAAGAAAGCTGAAGGTGGGAAGCGGTGTATTAGCGGCCGGCTGCAGCAACACAAACACGTAGCCGGTGTTTCATTGTTTACATTCCCGAAAGGAGACAGTCAAGCTTTACCATTGGCCTGTGGAGAACTGGGACAACAGAGACTCTTACCAGGAGGACTTTGAGTTGGATACGCAGACGCGGTACCGTGAGTACGCAGCTGCGGCTTCCAAACATTTGATCGCTTGCCCGTACGTGCGTGCCGCTATGTGCATGTCACGTACGTAACTTTGGGGAAATATATGTGCTGTATGAACTTTGCGGAGGTGAACGGTACTTTGGGCTGTGGGATTGAGTGTGTTGTGCGGGTGTTTGATTTGTATTGGCGGGTTATATGGACGGGAGGGGGGAGGTGTTTGTTATGCGGGATTAATTTATGGCATATTAAATATAAGCCTGGTTGTGTTGTGGCTAATAGAGTATATATATGTCTTGTGTTTATTTACTGTTTTAGTCATTCCCAGCTGAATATCAGGTCCCACCCGCCTCTCACAGCATCTTCCCTATCTGAATCGCTTCCACTGCCCTCTAGTTATTATGCAGGATTAATTTGTGGCATGCCCTCTAGTCCTTCACTCTCACTTTCCTCATCCACAAATCTTTCATCCTCGCTCAAATTAATGGGGAAATCGTCGCTTTCTCGGTCCGAACCGCTCTCGCTGCTGGTGGGAATGATTGAAAACAATGTGCAGATGTGAGGAGCTCCACAACCTGTGACGTCACGCTACTTCCGGTACAGGCAAGGCTTTTTTAACAGCGACCAAAAGTTGCGAACTTTATCGTCGATGTTCTCTACTAAATCCTTTCAGCAAAAATATGGCAATGTCGCGAAATGATCAAGTATGACACATAGAATGGACCTGCTATCCCCGTTTAAATAAGAAAATCGCATTTCAGTAGGCCTTTAAGCGACGGACACAGTGATCCAGACAAGCAGCAACAATGGTAAAAATCCCAGTAGATGTTTGACCAAGTTTCATCATAAAACTTGGTCAAACATTTGTAAGTAGATATAATTTGTGCATAAAGATGTTTAGTTTGTTTTGTATCGAAAATGCTGACTTTGTGTTGTTTTTTTGTCTGAGTAACGATCAAGCCTCGTTTAATAAATGTAGTGCTAAATTTGACCAGTAGAGGGAGACAACGCTAATAGTGATAGTCACATACAATGTTAGGTGCATAAATGTTGTGTAAATCCCCAATGGACATTATTTATGTAAAATACACAATGGACATTATTTATGTAAAATACCCGATGGACATTATTTACCTAAAATACACAATGGCGTTATTTTTTTGTTACGTTTATTTTATGGTTATATTTTCAGTCTTACAAACCTAAATGAAGGAAGAAGTGTAAGAAATAAAACTAAGGAAATAAAATAATTTAAAAGAAGGAACATCAATCCTCAACATAACTTCTCAAGCTTTTGTTTCTTCATACCGTTAACTAGCTGCACACGCTAGAAACGAGTAGCGAGGGCAGAATAATGCATTTATTGACAGTGCGGTGTGAAAGTCAATGTGTTTACTTTGTAATTAAGTAAACACAGTCTCAAAGAAATATAACTTGCGGAGGCACTTTTTGATGAAACATCCACATTTCGAAGCTCTCGGGCTCTTGAAACTGCGCCCCCTTCATTATGTAGTTGAATAGCCCAGTTGTACACACCATAATACCCGTATGTTGTAGCACAATATGACTGACTACGATAGCCGTAATGCTCCGACGATCCATCAAGCGGTGCGGCTTCATAGCTTACCAAAGTCATACTAAAACATTTGACAGATTTTTGAGTGCCGTGTGTAATGTTCTATATTCTCAAGGGAACATTTAAAGTGTTGGTGTTGTTTACTTGAGTCATCTTGCAGTCTACAAGTATCTCTTACTGTATGTGTGACTGTCATCTGCTGGTCACACTTAACATTACACCATGTACCAAATAAAATGCTTTGAGGTTGGTAAGTACAACCAGAATTATTCCATACATTAAGCGCACCGGGTTATAAGGCGCACTGTCAATTTTTGAGAGAATGAAATTGATTGATTGATTGATTGAGACTTTTATTAGTAGGTTGCACAGTGAAGTACATATTCCGTACAATTGACCACTAAATGGTAACACCCGAATACGTTTTTCAACTTGTTTAAGTCGGGGTCCACTTAAATTGATTCATGATACAGATATATACTATCAGATATATACTATCATCATATAAAGTGCAGTCATCACACAAGATAATCACATTGAACTATTTACATTATTTACAATTGGGTGTGGAGGGGGGGGGGGGTAGGATATGGACAGCAAGTAGTGGACATAGAGAGAGAGAGAGAGATCAGAAGGCATAAGAAAAAGTATCTGCATTTGATTGTTTACATTTGATTATTAGCAATCCGGGGAGGGTGTTAGTTTAGGGTTGTATCTGCCTGGAGGTGAACTTTTATTGCGGTTTTGAAGGAGGATAGAGATGCCCTTTCTTTTATACCTGTTGGGAGCGCATTCCACATTGTTGTGGCATAGAAAGAGAATGAGTTAAGACCTTTGTTAGTTCGGAATCTGGGTTTAACGTGGTTAGTGGAGCTCCCCCTGGTGTTGTGGTTATGGCGATCATTTATGCGGTATCAGGGAGGTGTAGCAGATTTTATAGACTAGGCTCAGTGCAAGTTGTTTAACTCTGTCCTCCACCCTGAGCCAGCCCACTTTGGAGAAGTGGGTAGGAGTGAGGTGGGATCTGGGGTGGAGGTCTAGAAGTAATCTGACTAGCTTGTTCTGGGATGTTTGGAGTTTAGATTTGAGGGTTATGGAGGTGCTAGGGTACCAGGAGGTGCATGCGTAATCGAAAAAGGGTTGAACGAGAGTTCCCGCCAGAATCCTCAAGGTGCTTTTGTTGACCAGAGAGGAGATTCTGTAGAGAAATCTCGTTCGTTGGTTAACCTTTTTGATTACCTTGGTTGCCATTTTATCACAGGAAAGGTTCCTCTAGAATGGAACCTAGGTAGGTGACCTCATCTTTCCTGGTGATAACAATGTCACCCACTTTTATAGGGAAGTCATTGAAGGATTTTAAGTGCGCCTTAATAGTCTGAAAAATACGGTACATAGATTGGTAATCAAGTAAGTTAGATTAGTAATTTCTCTGTGACCTAGCAAGCCCACTTGGTATAGGCTGCAATCTGGGCACAGAAAAGAAGACAGGTATAATCGCCAGGGTCGGTCTTTATATTTTGTCTCAGGCTTACGCTCCATTGTTTTGTCTGTCCTCCCTTTTTAGATGGCCAGCCCAGTCCTGTGGTGGCATGGAAACCCTCGCTCTACCCAGATGACGCTGTGAGGTTAACTTGGGGCGAGTACCAGCGATCACTAAAACAGAGGTGCTGGCTGAAGAATATCACTCGGAAGCCAGCCTCCAGCTGCTCTACCATCCATCACTTTGAGTGGAGCAAAATGGCACTCTTTGATTTCCTCCTGCAGGTAACAGAATGTATGTTTTAGAAATGAGAAAATGAAAAAATACCATTACAGGTAGTGATGATGATAGTGATGTGTGACTTCACCTTTGGCCTTCCTAAATCCTTCCAGTATTTCACTGATAAAAACAAATGAAATACTATGAGGAAACCATTTTTGGCTGAAAAGATGCGTTATTTCCTGTTTGGGAGTCCTCAATCACACACTGTCAGGACTTTGGCAATGGGACCTAAAGAGGGAGAGGTCAGAAGTATATTGCATTCCAATGAAAGTGCCAACATTTGCTGATAACGTCTAGTCTTGAATTTTACAAAAAAAACCTAAACGTGCAGCATTTCTGGAGAGCACTAAATGAGTGTGTGGAGGTTGCCCTCCCGTGGGTCCTCCAGACCACCAAGCATTGCCATGAGAGCCCGGATCAGTGTTACAATAGAGTTTTTATTTGTGATTTTTCAGCAGCTTGCTTTCCAGCAAGTGTCTGTTCGTTGCTCTCGCTCCAGCTCCAACACCCTCTCTCCTCCCGGCTGCTGCTTATACAGAGCGACAGGTGATTAGACAACAAGGCCCACCTGGGCCATCTACGCACCTGTCGCTGACTTCGAGGCCGGTCCTGGCACACCCCGTTCTGCTGCAGGCCCGCGGGCCACGCCCCCCCTCCACAGAGTGTTTCTCAGTATGGTTGCATGGGTATGTCCCCGAAATCCTAACCCATCTTTGAACACTGCGAACCCGCGACACTGAGAGGGACAAGCAGTAGAAATGGATGGATAAACACTCCGAGATGATTTGTATTCGTCGGAATTAGTTATTGTTCTTTTAAGATCTTTGTTGTCAAAGGTCAGACCATTTGGGTTCCATTGTATATCCAAACATTCTAAAATTACTGTCTGATATCCAAGCAAGGACTTTGTAGATTTTAAACACATCCCACCAAAGAACTAGATCAACTTAAAGGCCTACTGAAATGAGACTTTCTTATTTAAACGGGGACAGCAGGCCCATTCTATGTGTCATACTTGATCATTTCGCGATATTGCCATATTTTTGCTGAAAGGATTTAGTAGAGAACATCGACGATAAAGTTCGCAACTTTTGGTCGCTGATAAAAAAGCCTTGCCTGTACCGGAAGTAGCGTGACGTCACAGGTTGTGGAGCTCCTCACATCTGCACATTGTTTACAATCATGGCCACCAGCAGCGAGAGCGATTCGGACCGAGAAAGAGACGATTACCCCATTAATTTGAGCGAGGATGAAAGATTCGTGGATGAGGAAAGTGAGAGTGAAGGATTAGAGGGCATTGGAAGCGATTCAGATAGGGAAGATGCTGTGAGAGGCGGGTGGGACCTGATATTCAGCTGGGAATGACTAAAACAGTAAATAAACACAAGACATATATATACTCTATTAGCCACAACACAACCAGGCTTATATTTAATATGCCACAAATTAATCCTGCATAACAAACACCTCCCCCCTCCGTCCATATAACTCGCCAATACAAATCAAACCCCCGCACAACACACTCAATCCCACAGCCCAAACAAATACCCAGAATCCCATGCAGCCCTAACTCTTCCGGTCTACATTATACACCCCCCCCCGCTACCACCAAACCCCGCCCACCTCAACCGACGCACGGAGGGAGGGGGGGTTGATGTGTGGGGGGGTTTGGTGGTAGCTAGGGCTGCATGGGATTCTGGGTATTTGTTGTGTTGTGTTACGGTGCGGAGGTTCTCCAGAAATGTGTTTGTCATTCTTTTTTTGGTGTGGGTTCACAGTGTGGCGCATATTTGTAACGTAACAGTGTTAAAGTTGTTTTATACGGCCACCGTCAGTGTAAGCTGTGTGGCTGTTGACCAAGTATGCCTTGCTGTCTTCTACGTGTGCTAGTATAAGCTTTGTACAACATGTGGCCGGGCTGGCACGCTGTTTGTGCTGGCTATTGAGGACAATAAATGCAGTGCTCGTTTGTGCTGGTTATAGAGGACAATAAATGCAGTGCCATTAGAGCATGCCCTTAATTTAGTTGATAGGGTGAAAATTGGAGAATATTTGCCCCGGGAGATTTCTAGGAGAGGCACTGAGATCCGTAAGTCTCCTGGGAAAATCGGGAGGGTCAGCAGGTATGCAGCTGAGCCGCATCAGAGTGGTCAAAGAGCCGCGGGTTGCCGACCCCTGACCTAGGTGTTTGTTATGCGGGATTAATTTGTGGCATATTAAATATAAGCCTGGTTGTGTTGTGGCTAATAGAGTATATATATGTCTTGTCTTTATTTACTGTTGTAGTCATTCCCAGCTGACTATCAGGTACCACCCGCCTCTCACAGCATCTTCCCTATCTGAATCGCTTCCACTCGCCACTAGTCCTTCACTTGCACTTTCCTCATCCACAAATCTTTCATCCTCGCTCAAATTAATGGGGAAATCGTCGCTTTCTCGGTGCGAATCGCTTTCACTTCTGGCCGCCATCACTGTAAACAATAGGGAACTTTGCGGAAATGTTCAACTGACTACGTCACGCTGCTTCCGGTAGGGGCAAGGCTTTTTTTTGTCAGATACCAAAAGTTGCGATCTTTATCGTCCTTGTTCTATACTAAATCCTTTCAGCATAAATATGGCAATATCGCGAAATGATCAAGTATGACACATAGAATAGATCTGCTATCCCCGTTTAAATAAAACAATTTCATTTCAGTAGGCCTTTAAAAAGGTCAATAACTCATAACACCATTGATTGTAATTCATTATTATTTTTTGAGCAATTACACTTTAAAACAAATCACACAAAAATTATTGGGGAACCAAAAGGGTCATACTCATTAAAGTGTTAAAAAATAAATTATAATTTTTTTTTAATGTTTACTTTTAACACAATAATCTCGAGATCAACTTCAGATCTATCAGTCAATTATACGTTATATGTTGTTGTTTGTTTTTTGTTCGTTGTAGGCCCTTCTTTAAAAAATGTTTATATGGCAAACACAAAATATGCAACATTTTCCCAAAAAAATATCTCAAAGTGCAATATTTAATGTGACGTAATTGGAGCCTTGAATAGGTCAATAATTCATAATAACATTGATTTTGATTCATTATTATTTTTTAAAGAAAGAAGCTTTGTGTTATTAGAGTAAACATTGCAACATTTTCTTGTTACATTTCACCTGTTTGCTCTTTCATACCACTTTTTATGTTTTTAATTTTTTTAATCGTATTTTAAAATGGGCCGTGGGGCCATTAAAAAATGACCTGCGGGCCGCAAATGGCCCCCGGGCCGCACTTTGGACATCCCTCACTTAGAAGGATTTCAAGGAGCTACTGTTAGGAGTTATTGTTCATGTTCCTGATGGCTGAGGGGAAAAAACTGTTCAGGTGGCGGGAGGTGTGGGTCTGGATGGAGCGTAGTCTCCTGCCTGAGGGGAGAGGGGAGAATAGCGTGTGTCCAGGGTGAGAAGAGTCAGCTGTGATCCCACCCACACGCCTCCTGGTCCTGGAGGAGAACAGGTCCTGAAAGGGATGGGAGTTTGCAGCCAATCACCTTCTCAGCAGCACGTACCATGCGCTGCAGTCTATTCTTATCCTGGACTGTGGCGCCAGGGAACCACACGGTGATGGAGGAGGTGAGGATGGACTCGATGATTGCTGAGTAAAACTGCACCAGCATCTCGGTCAGCACCTTAAGTTTCGTCAGCTGCCGCAGGAAGTACATCCTCTGCTGGGCCTTCTTGATGAGGGAGCAGATGGTCGGCTCCCACTTGAGGTCTTGGGTGATGGTGGTGCCCAAAAAACGGAAGGAGTCCACAATGGATGATAAATAATAAATGATAAATGGGTTATACTTGTATAGCGCTTTTCTACCTTCAAGGTACTCCAAGCGCTTTGACAGTATTTCCACATTTACCCATTCACACACACATTCACACACTGATGGCGGGAGCTGCCATGCAAGGCGCTAACCAGCAGCCGTCAGAGGCAAAGGGTGAAGTGTCTTGCCCAAGGACACAACGGACGTGACTAGGAGGGTAGAAGGTGGGAATTGAACCCCAGTAACCAGCAACACTCCGATTGCTGGCACAGCCACTCTACCAACTTCACCACGCCGTCCTTAGAGTCAATCAGGGTGAGGGGGGATGGTGGGGCTGGGACTTTCCTGAAGTCCATGATCATCTCCAATGTTTTCTGGGCGTTCAGCTCCAGGTTGTTGTGGCTGCACCAGGACGTCAGCCGGTCCACCTCTCTCCTGTAGGCGGACTCGTCGCCAAATAAGTGTTTGATGAGCATTCCTCAGCTTTTATAGTCTTTTTTGCCACTTGTGCCAGCTTTTTTGAGACCTGTTGCAGGCATCAAATTCCAAATGAGCTAATATTTGCAAAAAACAACTATGTTTTCCAGTTTGAACATTAAGTATCTTGTCTTTGCAGTCTATTCAATTGAATATAGGTCAGGCATGTGATTTTTCCACCTAAAGTCGGAATTCCGTCTTTTTTAATCTCGGGGAAAAAAAAAAAATTATCTTCCGTTTTTCCGTTTTTTTTTCCGACCCTAAATCAAGATTCGAGACGTAGTTTATATTACGCCGTAGTTGATTGGTCGATATGTTCCTTGTGACCAATCAGGACATCTGTTATGAATGATGACGTTAATAACGTCATCATACCGCCATTTTCCATATGTAAACGATGTCGGTTCTCGAGAGAAAGGACGCTTTACGAGTAAAATAAATTGATAAACATGTCAAAAATAAGTTTCGATGGGACTGGATGGAAAGGGAAATCACTGATACTGTTGGGAAGAAGGAAGTTACGACTTTGTTCGGTGATTTTATTCGGAAAATCGATCGTCCCGGAAAGGTTTTGTGCACGTGGTGTCATGATAATATTGACTATGGATCACGAGGTTTCAAGGCTTTGGAAGTACATGCGAAACGCCAAAAACATATGAAACAACTTGAAGCAAGGAAAACAAATTTTTCACTAGCTGGTACTTTTGGATGTCAACCGAAAGTGACATCGAGAGGAAAGATCCACCCACAATCCACTTCAGTTGCAGACAGGGTTGTTAATAATGAGGTAAGCTAAAAAATATTTGCTTGCGAAATACGCATGTTTGTTTTAAATATTAACCAATTATTGCTTAGCAAAATATAAATGTTTTTTTCTAAAAATAAAAAGACGTGAAAATATATTATGAAATTACAGAAATTCAAAGAGTCGCATTATTGATTCCAGTTAACAATTTATTTGAAATGAATTTGCATATAATACTATGTTGTAATATTAAGTTCTTATGTAGTCTGTTGAAACTATTGTCAGTGGTGTAACAATCTTGAAGGTAAATATTTTCACACTTGTTTCATGCAATATGCCAGTGTCCTCACATTATTATTATTTCCTATTTTCAAATATGAGTAAACAATACTAAACATGTTTAATTATTTTCATAGATTTATATCCTATTTTGGCGAAAAGAATGAAATGTTTACATTTGGTATTTTATTAAATACATTTGCAAGGAAAGCTCATGTTAGGGCTGGGCTCTCCGAGAAAGCTAATGTGTGAAGTGAACTGAAGTAATGTGGTAATACTGTAGATCAGGGGTCACCAACCTTTTTGAAACCAAGAGCTACTTCTTGGGTACTGATTAATGCGAAGGGCTACCAGTTTGATACACACATATAAATTGCCAGAAATAGCCAATTTACCTTTAACTCTATGTTATTATTAATAATTAATTATAATTATCTTTGTGGAAACACTGATCATCTTAATGATTTCTCACAATAAATATATATAGAAACAGATAAATATCAATATGCAACACTTTATTTTTATATTTTCTCTAAGTGCACATTTTTCAAATTGAACATTTTCAAATGATCAATTTTAAGACAGTATTGTGAAATCACAATATCCCATTTTAACTAGCTAGCCACTAACATTTTTGAACAAATCATGAATTACTTTGCACCATGTTTGTACAAATAATAACTCATGTAAAATACAAAAGTCAACTCTCAAATTTTTAAATAAATCATGTCACACTTTGAACTGGACACCAAATCTGTTATCTGTTTCGTTGTCAGTTAGTGAAGACCAAGTCTTTAAAATACTTTCTTGGATTTTTAAATTTTTTTTGAGTTTTGTCTCTCTTAGAATTAAAAATGCCGAGCAAAGCGAGACCAGCTTGCTAGTAAATAAATAACAATTAAAAAATAGAGGCAGCTCACTGGTAAGTGCTTGTCAAGTGTTTTGCTTTTTTCACTGTGCTTATCCCACACTTGAAGGGATGTACCAATGCTGAATGTGGCTTCTGGATTTCACTCAAAAGACCAGACCGTCGTTATTTTTTTCCTTTTATTTTCCTTTAGTTTGCAACAGTTTTTCCAACGAAGAAACAGCTTCTTTTTTCTTCTTTAGTCTTTTTAGCAGTCTTTAGCAGTGTTAGTAGACTTTAGTTTCTTTAGCTGTCTTTAGTAGCCTTTAGCTTCTTTAGTAGGTGAAAAACCTTTAAGGACAAAACACCACAAGATTAACATGCTGTAAAAAATCAATCAATTATCAATCCCATAATTTACAATTATTAATTAGGCTATCAAACACTTAACAAATAAGTGCAAGAAAATGGATTCATATTTTCCCTTTAAGTTAATTAAGATTTTAAATAGTCTCAACATAAATGCACCAAGATACATATAAAATACATTTAACACCAGAAACACAATAGATAAATGCAGCAGAAAACCCAATATGCAAACACATAAATACCTAACCAATTAACCACCTATTTTAGATACATATTTAAAATCCATATCCAATATAAATATATTATTAATTTAGCAGTGAAACACTCAATCTTAAACGCTGTCTACTGGTAGAAAAATACCCCTTTTCTATGCCCTCACTAGCAGCCAATGATCCAACACAGTTAAATCCAACACTTTAAGTTGAGCGACTTCACCCTCCTGATGAAGCAAACTGCTCCAACATTTATCAAACTAAGCAAAGAATCACAACACTTCCTTACTAAACAACAGTTACACAAAACACCGTGTGTATTTAGCCTCCAGACTAAGCACGCTACATGTACACAACTCCCCGCACCCCCCGACCCCCATCTCACCAGCGCAACAGGTGCGCCACACCCACAAAGAGAAATAAAGTGCAATCTTACCGGCTGTCCGTTCAGCTTTTGGTTTAGGTACACTTTTGGCACAACTCTGTGTTATCTGTAATGAACCAAACCTTTCTCCACTCTGCGCTGGCGTCTTTTGTACTCCTTGATTTGACACAGCTGTCTAATTACAGGGCTCGCGCACCAGCAGACGAGACAGGAGCGCGCCGCGTTATACCTGCGCGTGAACGTCAACTGATAATAATGCCGAATTATATACATTTCCTGGGGTTGCCTAGGTGAATAGGGATGTGGATGTGCTCTAAAATAAAATATAATTTTATTAAGTGAGGTTTGGCTGGTTGCCAAGCAGCCGCAGTTACGCGCTCGCGCATCAGCTGACGAGAGTGCTGCTATTTGAGCTATTTTTAGAACAGGCCAGCGGGCGACTCATCTGGTCCTTACGGGTGACCTGGTGCCCGCGGGCGCCGCGTTGGTGACCCCTGCTGTAGATAATAACACTGATCAATGTGACACCTGTGGATGTGAAATGAACACAAGATGTAAATATTAGTGACTAATACTGTTGGGACTGAACCATATACAGTGATCCATTAGGATCATTGGGTTATGTATGTTCTATTAATGATGTTTTCATGTCTTTAAACACTAAAATATTTTCTTCAAATGGTGCTGTCTTTGTTAATTTTAGCATGTTAAATTGGTGAAAAACCAGGAGCTTCGGGGGGCGTTGCCACCCTTGTCCCCCGGAAATTTTTTCAATCTTTTTCATTGTGGTCAAATCACATGCCTGATAGGTTGAAAAGGATTTGCAAATCATTGTATTCTCTTTTTATTTACTATTTATACAACGTGACAACTTCACTGGTTTTGGGTTTTGTATAATGATTGTATTGTGTTTACCGTTATTGTTTGTTTAGCCAGTAAAAATTGTCAACCAACTGTAATTTATTTTGCTAAAAAGGAAACCCGACAGAAGGCAAATCATTGACGTGATCAAAATATTTGAGGATTAAGTAAAAGCATGTCAGTTTTTATCCATTTTTAAACCATATAGTGATAAAAACCAAAGCAATTTTTCCCATAAGAAAAATAAGGCCGTATTTTGCGGACTACAGAGCGCTCCAGTATGAAGTACAACATTTTACAAGAAAAAAATATTTTTCAATATACAAACCCCGTTTCCATGTGGGTGGGGAAATTGTGTTAGATGTAAATATAAACGGAATAAAATAATTTGCAAATCATTTTCAACCCATATTCAGTTGAATGCACTACAAAGACAACATATTTGATGTTCAAACTCATAAACTTTTTTTTTTTTTTGCAAATAATAATTAACTTAGACTTTCATGGCTGCAACACGTGCCAAAGTAGTTGGGAAAGGGCATGTTCACCACTGTGTTACATGGCCTTTCCTTTTAACAACACTTAGTAAAGGTTTGGGAACTGAGGAGACACATTTTTGAAGCTTCTCAGGTGGAATTATTTCCCATTCTTGCTTGATGTACAGCTTAAGTTGTTCAACAGTCCGGGGGTCTCCCTTGTGCTATTTTAGGCTTCATAATGCGCCACACATTTTCAATGGGAGACAGGTCTGGACTACAGGCAGGCCAGTCTAGTACCCGCACTCTTTTACTATGAAGCCACGTTGATGTAACACGTGGCTTGGCGTTGTCTTGCTGAAATAAGCAGGGGCGTCCATGGTAACGTTGCTTGGATGGCAACATATGTTGCTCCAAAAGCTGTATGTACCTTTCAGCATTAATGGTGCCTTCACAGATGTGTAAGTTACCCATGTCTTGGGCACTAATACACTCCCATACCATCACACATGCTGTCTTTTAAACTTTGCGCCTATAACAATCCGGATAGTTCTTTTCCTCTTTGGTCCGGAGGACACGACGTCCACAGTTTCCAAAAACAATTAGAAATGTAGACTCGTCAGACCACAGAACACTTTTCCACTTTGTACCAGTCCATCTTAGATAAAAAGCCGACGGCGTTTCTGGGTGTTGTTGATAAACGGTTTTCGCCTTGCATAGGAGAGTTTTAACTTGCACTTACAGATGTAGCGACCAACTGTAGTTACTGACAGTGGGTTTCTGAAGTGTTCCTGAGCCCATGTGGTGATATCTTTTACACACTGATGTCGCTTGTTGATGCAGTACAGCCTGAGGTCACAGGCTTAGCTGCTTACGTGCACTGATTTCTCCATATTCTCTGAACCCTTTGATGATATTACGGACCGTAGATGGTGAAATCCCTCAGACAAAACTTTTTGTTTCTTTGGTTGTTTTGGAGCTAAGGCCATGATAGCAGTAATTGCACACATGCGTTCGTCTTCTTCTTTTAGTTTTCTGGTGGCATGCAGGCCTTCGCATCGACTTCCGTCTTTTTAACAAATGGGGTAAGGGCGAGTGATGTATGCCATGAAGCAAGTCAGCATGTTTGTTGTTTTTTGTGTGGCACCCTCCTCAAAGTTGATAAGTGCCAGTGAAAGCGAAACAGACCCCTTCAGGCCATGAAAGAGGTGTCATTCAACTAATTGTTAGTCCATGTATCATCTCAAAAGTTATGAAAACGTGTTATGAAGGTTGAAAAGTTACTTAGTGCTGCTTTAAACCATAACAAAAAGCGTGTATCTCAAACTACTCGTAAGTTAAGATACCACCGTAGTATTGACATTTTTCTCCCACTGCTAATCTGCCATGACTGCTCATTTTTTTACTACCCTGTTGCACACTCCAAAAACCCTCTATCAGCTTGCTGCCATTCCAAATCAGGGACACAATGTGACCATCATAGTTATCGCCTCCGTTTCCTGTCGAACCTTTGCTGGAAATTTCCAAATCCCCTGTCAATCAAGTATTGCAGAGTGAGGATGGAAGGTAGAGATTGTCTCTAAGGCAGGAGTCACCAACCTTTTTGAAACCAAGGGCTACTTCTTGGGTACTGATTAATGCGAAGGGCTACCAGTTTGATACACACTTAAATAAATTGCCAGAAATAGCCAATTTGCTCAATTTACCTTTAACTCTAAGTTATTATTAATAATTAATGATATTTATCTTTGTGGAAACACTGATCATCTTAATGATTTCTCACAATAAATATATATAGAAACAGATAAATATCAATATGAACTAGGTCAGAGTTCATTTATATTAAACACAAAAAACACTTTACATTTTAAGTGTTTATATTTATATATTGTCATTTGTAAGGTACATGTAAGTGTGATTTGAACAAGAATAGCTAAATAAATAAATCTATATATATAAAAAAATGGGTATTTCTGTCTGTCATTCCGTCAAACATTTTTTTTCCTTTTACGGAAGGTTTTTTGTAGAGAATAAATGATGAAAAAAACACTTAATTGAACGGTTTAAAAGAGGAGAAAACACGAAAAAAATGAAAATTAAATTTTGAAACAGTTTATCTTCAATTTCGACTCTTTAAAATTCAAAATTCAACCGAAAAAAAGAAGAGAAAAACTAGCTATTTCGAATCTTTTTGAAAAAAATTAAAAAATTAATTTATGGAACATTACTAGTAATTTTTCCTGATTAAGATTAATTTTAGAATTTTGATGACATGTTTTAAATCCAATCTGCACTTTGTTAGAATATATAACAAATTGGACCAAGCTATATTTCTAACAAAGACAAATCATTATTTCTTCTAGATTTTCCAGAACAAACATTTTAAAAGAAATTCAAAAGACTTTGAAATAAGATTTAAATTTGATTCTAAAGATTTTCTAGATTTGCCAGAATAATTTTTTTGAATTTTAATCATAATAAGTTTGAAGAAATATTTCACAAATATTCTTCGTCGAAAAAACAGAAGCTAAAATGAAGAATTAAATTAAAATGTATTTATTATTCTTTACAATAAAAAATAAATAAATTACTTGAACATTGATATTTAAATTGTCAGGAAAGAAGAGGAAGGAATTTAAAAGGTAAAAAGGTATATGTGTTTAGAAATCCTAAAATCATTTTTAAGGTTGTATTTTTTCTCTAAAATTGTCTTTCTGAAAGTTATAAGAAGCAAAGTAAAAAAATAATGAATGTATTTAAACAAGTGAAGACCAAGTCTTTAAAATATTTTCTTGGATTTTCAAATTCTATTTGAGTTTTGTCTCTTAGAATTAAAAATGTCGAGCAAAGCGAGACCAGCTTGCTAGTAAATAAATAAAATGTAAAAAATAGAGGCAGCTCACTGGTAAGTGCTGCTATTTGAGCTATTTTTAGAACAGGCCAGCGGGCTACTCATCTGGTCCTTACGGGCGACCTGGTGCCCGTGGGCACCGCGTTGGTGACCCCTGCTCTAAGGTTTAGAGCATGGGTGTCAAACTCTGGCCCACGGGCCAAAATTGGCCCGCCGTGTAATTTCACTTGGCCCTTGAGGCGATATCAAATTAACACTAAAGCTGGCCCGCCGATTATATAGAGCGGCGGTGCCGCGGCAACACCGCATTCACCGCTAATTCTCATACTTGCCAACCCTCCCGGGAGACTCCCAAATTTCAGTGCCCCTCCCGAAAATCGTCACATCAGCTTTTCATCCAGTCCAACAAGTGCTGGCCCAGTCACATAATATGTGCGGCTTCTGCACGAACACACTAGTGAATGCAAAGCATACTTGATCAACAGCAATACAGGTTACACTGAGGGTGTCCATATAAACAACTTTAACACTGTTAGAAATATACGCCACACTGTGAACCCACACCAAACAAGAATGACAAACACATTTCGGGAGAACATCCGCACCGTAACACAACATAAACACAACAGTGCAAATACCCAGAACCCTTTGCAGCACTAACTCTTCCAGGACGCTACAAGGTGTGTGTGTGTGTGTTGGGGGGGCGGGGTTTGGAGGTAGCGGGGGTGTATATTGTAGCGTCCCGGAAGAGTTAGTGCTGCAAAGGGTTCTGGGTATTTGTTCTGTTGTGTTTATGTTATGTTACGGTGCGGATGTTCTCCCAAAACGTGTTTGTCATTTTTGTTTGGTGTGGATTCACAGTGTGGCGCATATTTGTAACAGTGTTAAAGTTGCTTATACAGCTACTCTGTGTAAACTGTATCGCTGTTGATGAACTATGCGTTGCATTTACGTGTGTGTGCGTACAGAAGCCGCTCTTATCTTGTGACTGGGCGGGCACGTTGTCAGAATGAATGAAAAGCGGACGTGACGTCAGCTCGTAGAGGACGTTAAAAGCAGTTCCTGTAAGGCACGCCCCCAAGACTGTGGAATACGAGATATAATGACTGATGAACACCTTGGTTGGATAATGAAGGTTGCCTCAGCTCAAAGCCAGAGCCCCGACATTAATGAACTAGCATCCAAGAAAAGATGGCAGGTATCTGGCTTGGGCACATCAGATTAGATCAGTGTGTTGCAACCTGAGCAGTTTAAAGTCCTGAATGGTTGCTTTATTCATTATTTTCTTTTCAAATGTATTAGCCTGTGGAAAAAGTTAATGTTGATATTTACCTCAGAAGGCTGCAAATAGAAAAGAGGCATTACATTTTTATTTAAATTGTATTTGATATGCCATTGATATTTTTTATTGTTATTATTATTATTTGAAACTCGATTGTGCATGTCACTATAAAGTTATATAAGCCTTGCTTGTTCAATATTTAATGCAACAGTTGTTTGGGTCCCTATCAAAAGGTTAATTTGTTCAACCTTGGCCCGCGGCTTTGTTCAGTTTTAAATTTTGGCCCACTCTGTATTTGAGTTTGACACCGCTGGTTTAGAGGTTATCACAGTCAACGTGTGCAGTGGGGTTGATATATTGCTTGAATAAGCACCCCTTTGTGCTATCATCTTTGCTGCTATCTTATAAAATGAACACACTACAGTTGAGCAGTAGAGAGAACTTTCATATCGCAAGAAAGCCCAGAGAGGGTTATCTTCTCCACACTGCGATGAGTATGCTGCATCAATCTTGTTTCGTCCGAGTGCAGATTCACAACCGTCTGGATCCGAGCTGCTGTGGCTTCAGTCCCCGGCAGCAGGACGCTTGCTACGAAGCCGGCCGCCATCTTGAATGCGCAGACCAGGACCGGATCAAACTGGCAAACATCGTGCACAGGGGCCAGGACCCCCGGCATCTGGTCCTCACTGCCAACAAGGGCTACTTTGACCGCAGCGAGGACAACCTAGACTTCAGGCTGCTGGAAGGAATCAAAGAGTAAGTGGATTATATTGTTTTTGTATGCGAATGTTTAGCTCCTTGTGCTTGACAGACTATGTTACATTAAAGTTTGTCATGCCTGCTTTGGGCTGTCTTAAAAATGTCAATCAAGTCATTCTATGACAGGCCTGGGCAATTATTTTGACTCGGGGGGCCAAATTTAGAGAAACAAATGTGTCTGGGGGCCGGTATATATATATCTATCTCATACTTGCCAACCCTCCCGGTTTTAGCGGTAGACTCCCGGTATTCAGCGCCTCTCCCGGCAGAAATTTTCTCCCGACAAACTCCCGGTATTCAGCCGGAGCTGGAGGCCACGCCCCCTCCAGCTCAATGCGGACCTGAGTGGGGACAGCCTGTTCTCACGTCTGCTTTCCCACAATATAAACAGCTTGCCTGCCCAATGACGTCATAACATCTAGGGCTTTTAGAGAGTAGAGTGCACAACTGCGCACACAACAAGGAGACGAAGCAGAAGAACGAGGAAGTTACAGACATGGCGACGCCGTCGACGAGCAAGATGAAGAAATACGCTTGCAAGTTCCAAAACGAATGGGAACAAGAATTTCAGTTCATCCAGGACAGTTCGAAGGGGAAAGGGTATGTTGCCTGTACATTTTGTAGAATAGACTTCTCCATTGAACACGGTGGCCGAAATAATATACTAATTCATGAACGGAGAAGTTAAACAGGACAATGCTGCCATCTACTGGATAGCCTCCGGAACACTGAAATTCAAGTATTTATTTTATTTATATGTATAATAAAATAAATATATATATATATATATATAGCTAGAATTCACTGAAAGTCAAGTATTTCATACATATATATATATATATATATATATATATATATATATATATATATATATATATATATATATATATATATATATATATATATGGGCAGCACGGTGGTAGAGGGGTTAGTGCGTCTGCCTCACAATACGTAGGTCCTGGGTTCGATCCTGCGCTCGGGATCTTTCTGTGTGGAGTTTGCATGTTCTCCCCGTGACTGCGTGGGTTCCCTCCGGGTACTCCGGCTTCCTCCCACCTCCAAAAACATGCACCTGGGGATAGGTTAATTGGCAACACTAAATTGGCCCTAGTGTGTGAATGTGAGTGTGAATGTTGTCTGTCTATCTGTGTTGGCCCTGTGATGAGGTGGCGACTTGTCCAGGGTGTACCCTGCCTTCCGCCCGATTGTAGCTGAGATAGGCTCCAGCACCCCCCGCGACCCCAAAAGGGATAAGCGGTAGAAAATGGATGGATATATATATATATATATATATATATATATATATATATATATATATATATATATATATATATATATATATATATATATATATATATATATATATATATATATATATATATATATATATATATATATATATATATATATATATATATATATATGAAATACTTGAGTTGGTGAATTATAGCTGTAAATATACTACTCCCCTATTAACCACCCACCCACCCCCCGGTATCGGAGGTCTCAAGGTTGGCAAGTATGATCTATCCATCAATCTATACCAGGGGTGTCCAAAGTGCGGCCCGGGGGCCATTTGCGGCCCGCAGCTAATTGTTTACTGGCCCGCCACACATTCTGCAAAAATTGCAAAATTCATAGTATTGCAAAAATAAAAATAAACATTTAAAAAAGTGAAATGAGGTGAAATCTAACGAGAAAAAGTTGCAATGCAGGCTGGTTTTTTTTCTTTTGTCTTTCTTTATTTTTCTTTTTTTTGCCATTGCTCAAAAAAAAAAGACAAAAAATCTATGTTATAATGAATTATTGACCTATTCATGGCTCCAATTACTTCAAAAATGTCATTTTAAAATGTTTTATGTGGAAAAAATATTGCATTTATTGTGTGGTTGCCATATAAAAACATCAAAGATTTCTTTGACAAAAGAGCATAAAAACAAACAAAATAATAGTTCAAACGTAAAATCGACAGATATATCTGAAGTTGATCTCGTAACTTAAGTGTTGAAAGTAAAAAAAACCTAATAAAATAATATCACTTTATGAGTGGGGGACCTTTTGGATCCCAAACATATTTAGTGGGATTTAATTAATATTTTCACTGATTTCTCAAAAATATTAAATAATTAAAATCAATGGTGTCCTGCATTATTGATCTTTTAGAGCTCATATACTGCATATTTCAGTTTTACTATAAAAAAAACTAAGTTGTTTTTGAAGCCATAAAACATTTTTTTAAAAATTTGTATTACTTTATATCAACTTGAAGTTGATATAGAAATTTACTGTAAGCATTAAATAATAATAAAAAAAAAAATAATCTGACTTATTTTTAACATTTTAATGACTGAGACCCTTTATGGTCCCCGGGACACCTAAAGGTAAAATAAAAAAGCATATATTTATGTATTTATTAAAGAATTACAATCAATGGTGTCCTGCATTATTGATCTTTTAGAGCTCTAATTACTAAATACTGCATATTTCCAGTTTTGCTATAAAAAACAAAGTTGTCTTTGACAGAAAAAGCATAAAACCTTTTTATTTATTTATTTTTTTATTTTTTTACTTCTTATCAACCTGAAGTTGATATAGAGATTTACTGTAAGCGTTAAATTAAAAAAAATAAAAATAATTTGACTTATTTTTAACATTTTAATGACTGAGACCCTTTATGGTCCCCGGGAGCCCTAAAGGTTAAAAAAAAAAATCCATATATTTTGTTATGGTTTGAAAATTAAAAATATCAAAATGGCCCCCGCATGCTTAAATTTTTCTGTGTGCGGCCCTCAGTGGAAAAAGTTTGGACACCCCTGATTTATACATATACAGGTATACATACACATATATATATATATGTAAGCTGTGAAAATCTGCTGTACAGTATGTGTGCTTGGGTCCTAATTTTAGGAACACTCATACAAAACCTCACAATAATGTCTTGAATGCTAAAAACGTTATGCCATTCCGCTTTAAAAAACAAAATGGAATTTTTTTATTTTTTTTTACAGAATGAGACACTCAGAATGTACATGAAAATAAAGAATGTGGGATTTACAATATTAACTATGAAGGATAAAACACTGAATATTGACAAAATATGAATATCACACCCCCTCTCGATCGACACATTTTACAATCAAGCAAAATGCAACAAACACAGCGAAATATGAACTTGAAAGGTAAAAAAAACCCACCTACAATCTGATATATCTGATATATCACCAAGCTTTAGACCTTTGTTGTAAAAATCGCCTTCTGCGTCTGTCCCTGACACCCGCACTTCAGGCTGATGCTCTGGAAACACTGTGTGGAAACGCTCCCCACCCACACTGCTTGGTGCCTCCTCTGACTGCTGTGACTTAGATTACCATAGTAACTAATTACATTACCATAGTAACTATTCAGATAACCATAGTAACTAATTAGATTACCATAGTAACTAGTATATCATGCAAAAAGCGCAGATTCCAACCATTGAAACTCTTTGTATAGTTCAAGACTTCCGGTCATTTGAAAACATCACTGCACATCATAATTGAAACTACAGTTTCCATCTTAAAGATCTAAAAAAAATATTTGGGAATGTCCGGCGGGCCAGACTGAAACGCTTAAAGGCCTACTGAAATGAAATTTTGTTATTTAAACGGGGATAGCAGATCCATTCTATGTGTCATACTTGATCATTTTGCGATATTGCCATATTTTTGCTGAAAGGATTTAGTAGAGAACATCGACGATAAAGTTCGCAACTTTTGGTCGCTGATAAAAAAAAAGCCTTGCCTGTACCGGAAGTAGCGTGACGTCAGAGGAGGAAGGGCTGCTCCCATTTACCCATTGTTTACACCAGCAGCGAGAGAGATTCGGACCGAGAAAGCGACGATTACCCCATTAATTTGAGCGAGGATTAAAGATTTGTGGATGAGGAACGTGAGAGTGAAGGATTACAGTGCAGTGCAGGACGTATCTTTTTTCGCTCTGACCGTAACTTAGGTACAAGGGTTCATTGTATTCCACACTCTCTCCTTTTTCTATTGTGGATCACGGATTTGTATTTTAAACCACCTCGGATACTATATCCTCTTGAAAATGAGAGTCGAGAACGCGAAATGGACATTCACAGTGACTTTTATCTCCGCGAATAATACATCGGTGAAGCACTTTAGCTACGGAGCTAACGTGATAGCATCGGGCTTAACTGCATGTAGAAACAAAACAAATAAGCCCCTGACTGGAAGGATAGACAGAAGATCAACAATACTACCAAACTCTGGACATGTAACTACACGGTTAATGCTTTCCAGCCTGGCGATGCTTAGCAATGCTGTTGCTAACGACGCCATTGAAGCTAACTTAGCTACGGAACCTCGACAGAGCTATGCTAAAAACATTAGCTCTGCACCCACGCCAGCCCTCATCTGCTCATCACGACCCGTGCTCACCTGCGTTTCCAGCGATCGACGGTACGACGAAGGACTTCACCCGATCACTGATGCGGTCGGCGGCCCGGAGACGGAGGAAGTCAAGGTGAGGTCGGCGGCTAGCGCGTCTGCTATCCATCTCAAAGTCCTCCTGGTTGTGTTGCTGTAGTCCGCCGCTAATACACCGATGCCACCTACAACTTTCTTCTTTGCAGTCTCCATTGTTCATTAAACAAATTGCAAAAGATTCACCAACACAGATGTCCAGAATACTGTGGAATTTTGAGATGAAAACAGAGCTTTTTGTATTGGATTCAATGGGCTCCGAATACTTCCGTTTCAACGATTGACGTCACGCGCAAACGTCATCATACATAGACATTTTCAACCGGAAGTTTAGCGGGAAATTTTAAATTGCACTTTATAAGTTAACCCGGCCGTATTGGCATGTGTTGCAATGTTAAGATTTCATCATTGATATATAAACTATCAGACTGCGTGGTCGGTAGTAGTGGCTTTCAGTAGGCCTTTAACAGGCCGCATGCGGCCCCTTGGCCCTAATTTGCCCGGGTCTGGCCTATGCTAATGTGCTCATTCTGCTCAACTCAAAGAATCAGCTTCTCATCTTTAGCAAGTTAGGGTTTATTGACATGCCAACATTGGCTAATTAGCGTCAATTAGCATGGAACTCAGCAAAATGTTCAATAAGAAAGGCACGCTCAATTTTTTTTTTTTGCATATTTGTTGTCTGTGGAGCTTTATCCACAAGATCTGTTCAGAGTAAACATGCTAATGACACAACATTAAATAACTTCAAATAACAATAGTATTTATTATACATTATTATTTATTATAATATACAAACATGATTTTTAAGCCATGTTCTCCGCTGGAAATACAAATACAGTGTTACATCAGTTTTTTTACGCCCCACTTTTCGTATGATTTTGTTTTTGTACATCGTCTAGATTATTGTTCGGCCCAAACTAGCAAACTAATTGCTTTGATTTACATGACGTCACGTGCGGGTCATTAAATATGCGTGGTGGTCAAGCCAACATCTGTTCCTAATGGGTCCTAGGCGCCATTTATCCTTTCTCAAAGAAAAATGCCCTATGTTTGGGTTCTTTTCGGCTGTATGAACCATTCAAATCCCGAAAATGCTAAAGGTTTATTCAGAGTTCCTCAAAAGGTAATCAAAAAGGGCGAAAGATGCCAGGATTTTACGAAAGATTTCGTAAAAGAGAAGACAGAGGTCTTCTCTTTTTTACGAAATCTCTCTTGTCTTATCCCCTTGTCCCCGCAATTTCCACCTCTGTCTCCCTTTTTTTCTCTTTCTATCCCCTCCTTCTCCGGTTCAGCTGCGCCAAATAATACAAACCCCAAAACTAGTGAAGTTGGCACGTTGTGTAAACCGTAAATAAAAACACAATACAATGATTTGCAAATCCTTTTCAACCTATATTCAATTGAATAGACTGCAAAGAAAAGATACTTAACGTTCGAACTGGAAAACTTAATTTTTTGCAAATATTAGCTCATTTGGAATTTGATGGCTGCAACATGTTTCAAAAAAGCTGGCACAAGTGGCAAAAAAGACGGAGAAAGTTTAGGAATGCTCATCAAACACTTATTTGGAAAATCCCACAGGTGAACAGGCTAATTGGGAACAGGTGGGTGCCATGATTGGCAACAAGAGAAGTATCCCACATATGGGCATCTACTTACCTGAGTAGCTGGACAGGACAAAAACAAAACAAAAAAACAATTGTTTGTCTGTGTTAGCGATTTATAATAATATTGCTGATACCTGGTTGATATTCAGGTTACAACGTGTAAATTAAAGGCCTACTGAAATGAAATTTTCTTATTTAAACAGGGATAGCAGGTCCATTCTATGTGTCATACTTGATAATTTCGCGATATTGCCGTATTTTTGCTGAAAGGATTTAGTAGAGAACATCGACGATAAAGTTCGCAACTTTTGGTCGCTGATAAAAAAGCCTTGCCTGTAGCGTGACGTCACAGATTGTGGAGCTCCTCACATCTGCACATTGTTTACAATCATTCCCACCAGCAGCGAGAGCGATTCGGACCGAGAAAGCGACGATTTCCCCATTAATTTGAGCGAGGATGAAAGATTCGTGAATGAGGAAAGTGAGAGTGAAGGACTAGAGGGCAGTGGAAGCGATTCAGATAGGGAAGATGCTGTGAGAGGCGGGTGGGACCTGATATTCAGCTGGGAATGACTACAACAGTAAATAAACACAAGACATATATATACTCTATTAGCCACAACACAACCAGGCTTATATTTAATATGCCACAAATTAATCCCGCATGACAAACACCTCCCCCCTCCCGTCAAACACCCGCACAACACACTCAATCCCACAGCCCAAAGTACCGTTCACCTCCCCAAAGTTCATACAGCACATATATTTCCCAAAAGTACGGGCAAGCGATCAAATGTTTGTAAGCCGCAGCTGCGTACTCACGGTAGCGCGTATCCAACTCAAAGTCCTCCTGGTAAGAGTCTCTGTTGTCCCAGTTCTCCACAGGCCAATGGTAAAGCTTGACTGTCATCTTTTGGGAATGTAAACAATGAAACACCGGCTACGTGTTTGTGTTGCTGCAGCCGGCCGCTAATACACCGCTTCCCACCTACAGCTTTCTTCTTTGCTGTCTCCATTGTTCATTGAACAAATTGCAAAAGATTCACCAACACAGATGTCCAGAATACTGTGGAACTTTGCGATGAAAACAGACGACTTAATAGCTGGCCACAATGCTGTCCCAATATGTCCGCTACAATCCGTGACGTCACGCGCAAACGTCATCATACGAGACGTTTTCAGCAGGATATTTCGCGGGAAATTTAAAATTGCACTTTATAAGTTAACCCGGCCGTATTGGCATGTGTTGCAATGTTAAGATTTCATCATTGATATATAAACTATCAGACTGCGTGGTCGGTAGTAGTGGCTTTCAGTAGGCCTTTAAGTATTGTAGACAGTTTTTGGATGTTTTTTCGAGGGCCTTTTGGGCGGAATAGAACTCTCTCATAAACTGCCTTGTTAGCCACCTCATACTTGCCATTTTTTACGACTTAGAATTCTTAAAAAAAAGAAAAACATATGTGTTCTTGTCTTACATAAGGATTGTGAATGATAGGCAAAATTCCCAAAAAAAAGGGCAGTTCCCCTTTAAGTCTTTAAGACAGATATTCCTCAAGTTTGGCCTCCTCTCCTATTCTGGCTAACGTCCGTTGTGTTCCCGGTGCACAAAGGTCTAATAAGGCATACTTCATTGAATTTGGTGTGGAACAACACCATCAGAAAACCAGGTCCTCTTCAAAGTCCTCTCACAACAATTCCCATACACACACTCCAAATCAGGGGTCACCAACCTTTTTGAAACCAAGAGCTACTTCTTGGGTACTGATTAATGCGAAGGGCTACCAGTTTGATACACACTTAAATAAACTGCCAGAAATAGCCAATTTGCTCAATTTACCTTTAACTCTATGTTATTATTAATAATTAATGATATTTATCTTTGTGGAAACACTGATCATCTTAATGATTTCTCACAATAAATATATATAGAAACAGATAAATGTCAATATGAACTATACTAGGTCAGAGTTCATTTATATTAAACACAAAAAACACTTTACATTTGAAGTGTTTATATATATAGTATATTGTCATTTCTAAGTTACATGTAAGTAAATAAAAATAGCTAAATAAATCTATATATATAAAAAAAAAAGGGTATTTCTGTCTGTCATTCCGTCGTACATTTTTTTTTCCTTTTACGGAAGGTTTTTTGTAGAGAATAAATGATGAAAAAAACACTTAATTGAACGGTTTAAAAGGGGAGAAAACACGAAAAAAATGAAAATTAAATTTTGAAACAGTTTATCTTCAATTTCGACTCTTTAAAGTTCAAAATTCAACCGAAAAAAAGAAGAGAAAAACTAGCTAATTTGAATCTTTCTGAAAAAATTAAAAAAATAATTTATGGAATATCATTAGTAATTTTTCCTGTTTAAGATTAATTTTAGAATTTTGATGACATGTTTTAAATAGGTTAAAATCCAATCTGCATTTTGTTAGAATATATAACAAATTGGACCAAGCTATATTTCTAACAAAGACAAATCATTATTTCTTCTAGATTTTCCAGAACAAACATTTTAAAAGAAATTCAAAAGACTTTGAAATAAGATTTAAATTTGATTCTACAGATTTTCTAGATTTGCCAGAATAATTTTTTTGAATTTTAATCATAATAAGTTTGAAGAAATATTTCACAAATATTCTTCGTCGAAAAAACAGAAGCTAAAATGAAGAATTAAATTAAAATGTATTTATTATTCTTTACAATAAAAAATAAATAAATTACTTGAACATTGATTTAAATTGTCAGGAAAGAAGAGGAAGGAATTTAAAAGTTAAAAAGGTATATGTGTTTAAAAATCCTAAAATCATTTTTAAGGTTGTATTTTTTCTCTAAAATTGTCTTTCTGAAAGTTATAAGAAGCAAAGTAAAAAAATAAATGAATTTATTTAAACAAGTGAAGACCAAGTCTTTAAAATATTTTCTTGGATTTTCAAATTCTATTTGAGTTTTGTCTCTCTTAGAATTAAAAATGTCGAGCAAAGCGAGACCAGCTTGTTAGTAAATAAATAAAATGTAAAAAATAGAGGCAGCTCACTGGTAAGTGCTGCTATTTGAGCTATTTTTAGAACAGGCCAGCGGGCGACTCATCTGGTCCTTACGGGCGACCTGGTGCCCGCGTTGGTGACCCCTGCTCTAAATGTTCAGCTCCTTACTTGACTTCCTGTGACTGATCACATGACCCAATACTGTTGTTGGTGTAGCGCAGGGGTCGGCAACCTTTACCACTCAAAGAGCCATTTTGGCAGGTTTCACAAATTAAAGAAAATAATGGGAGCCACAAAAAAAAATTTTAAATTTAAAATGAAAAACACCGCATACAAAGCTTAAATGCTTTGTGCTATGTTAACCAGGGGTCTCAGACACACGCACTGGCACGCACTATACTTAGAAATTTGATGTTAGTGCGGCCCGCGAGTTTTGAATGAATGGCGCTGGATAGCGTCATACTTGCCAACCCTCTCATTTTTCCCGGGAGACTACCGGATATCAGGGCGTGATGGCACTGCTTTTGGCGCCCTCTTCAGTCTACCCAAACAGTGTACCTGCTCGACCACATGTACAATGCAGTTTCGGCTTGCTCACGTAAGTGACAGCAAGGCGTACTAGCTCAGCAGCCACACAGCTTACACTGACGGTACCAATACCCAGAATCCCATGCAACCCTAACTCTTCCGCTCAACCAACGCACGGAGAGGGGGGGGGCGGGGGGGGTTGATGTGTGGGGGGATTTGGTGGTAGCGGGGGTGTATAATGTAGACCGGAAGAGTTAAGGCTGCATGGGATTCTGGGTATTGGTTGTGTTGTGTTTACGTTGTGTTACGGTGGGATGTTCTCCAGAAATGTGTTTTTCATCCTTTTTTGGTGTGGGTTCACAGTGTGGCGCATATTTGTAACGTAACAATGTTAAAGTTGTTTGATACGGCTACCGTCAGTGTAAGCTGTGTGGCTGATGAGTAAGTATGCTTTGCTGTCTCCTATGTGTGCAAGTAAAAGCTACATACAACATGTGGCCGGACTGGCACGCTGTTTGTAAATGCTATAGGGGACAATTATTGCAGTGCAATTAGGGCACTCCCTTTATATAGTAATTAGAATGTAAATATGATTATATTTTCCCTGGGAGTTATCTATGAGAGGCACTGAGATCCACAAGTCTCCTGGGAAAATCGGGGGGGTCGGCAAGTATGTAGCTGAGCCGCATCAGAGTGGTCAAAGAGCCGCATGCGGCTCCGGAGCCGCGGGTTGCCGACCCCTGGTGTAGCGTATGAGTCCAACCTGAACATGTGTGCCTTTCACTCGGACCCCCTTTCTCCAGGCTTCCTGAGCGGTCCGTGTCGGTGCTGAGGAGCGGGCGGCTGAGGGAGAAGCTCCTGCAGTCGCTCTTCCTGGACCAGACCTACTGGGAGAGCCGGGGCGGCCGAACGGGCATCGACAAGCTCATTGACGTCATCGAGAGACGGGCCCAGGTCCTCCTTACGTACGCCAACGCGCACGGCATTGCGGCGGTGGCCATGAGCGAGTGATGGGACGGTAACTAGGACTGAAAGAACCTTGTTGGCGTTCACTTTGTCTACTTTTCTGTCCCGTTGTGAACCCAAATACGGCCATCTTTAACTTCATGCTAATTATCACCTTCAGCCCTTATTTTTGCCTTATCTCCATTATTTTCTCTCTGGAATGAATGTGCTGATAAAAGGTTACAGTCACACGGCGTGCCATCTGGCGTGATTTATGACAAACAACACACTTTGCATTTTTCATTAGCACTTTAACAACAGCAGGAATAAAAGAGACCTTTCATCAGGGGTGTCCAAACTTTTTCCACTGAGGGCCGCACATTGAAAAATCAAAGCTAGCAGGGGCCATTTTGATATTTTTTATTTTAAAAAGCAATACAATATATGCATAAAAAATATACATTTAGGCTTCCACTCAGACTTGATCCCGGGGACCCCAAAGGGTTTTGGTCCAAAAAATGTAACAAATTATTCAGTATTATTATTTGTGTTATTATTCAAGTTTTTAAATCTCTAGATCAACATTAGGTCTATCTGTCTATATAACATTTAAATATTTAAATTGTATGCTCTTTTTGTCAAAGAAAACCCTTTTTTTTAAATGAAAAAAACACAAAATATGCAATATTTTCACCCAATAAAATTTTTAAGTGGGATATTTGAGATTATATAATAACTGGAGCCTTAAAAACGTCAATAACTCATAACACCATTGATTTTAATTCATTATTATTTTTTGAGCAATGACACTTCAAAACTAATCACACTAAAATTGTAGGGGATCCAAAAGGGTCCTACTCATTAAAGTGTTAAAAAATAAATTATAAATTATATATTTTTTTTTACTGATTACTTTTAACACAATAATCTCGAGATCAACTTCATATCTATCTGTCAATTATAAGTTTTATTGTTGTTTATGTTTTTTGTTTGTTTGTTTTAGGCCCTTCTTGAAAAAAAACAGCTCGTTTTTTTACATGGCAAACACAAAATATGCAACATTTTCCCCAAAAAATATCTCAAAATATTTAATGTGACGTAATTGGAGGTCAATAATTCATAATGACATTGATTTTGATTCATTATTATGTTTTCAAGAAAGAAACAGCCTACATGGCAGCTTTGTGTGATTAGAGTAAACATTGCTACATTTTCATGTTACATTTCACCTGTTTGCTCTTTAAATACCACTTTTAATGTTTTTAATTTTTTTCAATCATATTTTTAAAATGTGCCGTGGGGCCGTTAAAAAATGACCTGCGGGCCGCAAATGGCCCCCGGGCCGCACTTTGGACACACCTGCATTTCATCATCTGATTAGCAACGATTAGCAATGAAACATTATCTACAACAAAATAGATATTGTATAAAGTTCACTGTTGGCGTTAACTTCGTGTCTTTTTACGCATTGAAATCAGAAAAGACCCGCATTTCCGGAAGTCCGCGCTTGCCCGGGACGCAATTTTTAAAAAATTTTTAACCGACCTTGCCTTCTCCGGGTCAAAACTCCGGTGTAGTTGTTTTTTATTGATTATCACTTTCCGCCGGTGTTTTGTTTTGTTTATATTTGCCGAGTCAAATTTCCGTCCCCGTTTATTGTGTTTTTATTGGTCGACTTCAAAGTAATGAACTTTGCGGTACAATTTCTTCAATTCTGATTCGCCAAAAGTTTTATCAATCACAAATACTGCATTTCCGGTATTAGGACTCTCGCGTGTGAACACCTTTACGACCAGGTGCACTGATTTTCAAAGATCCAGCCTCATCAGGCACCAAGAAACATCATGTTACACCTTTCCAGCTTGTCTGCTCCCAGACCGTGGTCGAGGAGCGCGAGTGAGACGTTCCCTCCAGGGCCGATATATTGTCGGGGGTAACACCCCAAGTGAGTACCTACAGTTCCGCTCTTGCCCACTTACTTACACACATCACTCACCCCACATATTGCCATTCTTATAGGGCCATCACGAAGCCAGAGATGAAATGCTAGAGGCATTGAGTGCCACTCTATTAAATGACATTGAAACTAACTTGCCAAATTCTAAGTTTGTTGGCATTATTTACCATGAAAGTGTAGATTGGCGGTTTTTAAACGACTGATGATCTTTGTCATTTGTCATATGCATGTATGCCAGGTGTATTCAGCGCTGCCTGTAGGAGCAAAAGTCACCGCCGCTGTCCAGGGTGCTGAGGACGAGCACCATCGGGCAGGGGCGGGGCATGTGCTGACGGCGAGACACAGCTGGCAGGTGACTAGATTTCACAGGTGGTACGTGTTAATCTAATCATCTGTTGTCTTTAACAGCAAGCGGCCGGGAGCAGAGGGAGAGAGAGGATACGGACGTGACTGAAAAGTCACGTTCTGGGAGAGAAATCTGTTGTTGGAAGAAAACATTATCATTGAAACCTTGTTGAACCTGCACGCTTGGCTCTTGTGCCGTGTCTTCGGTGGAACTGCTAGGAAGCGACTTCCACAGAACCCTCCATCCATCCATCTTCCTCCACTTATCCGAGGTCGGGTCGCGGGGGCAGCAGCCTAAGCAGGGAAACCCAGACTTCCCTCTCCCCAGCCACTTCGTCCAGCTCTTCCCGGGGGATCCCGAGGCGTTCCCAGGCCAGCCGGGAGACATAGTCTTCCCAACGTGTCCTGGGTCTTCCCCGTGGCCTCCTACCGGTCGGACGTGCCCTAAACACCTCCCTAGGGAGGCGTTCGGGTGGCATCCTGACCAGATGCCCGAACCACCTCATCTGGCTCCTCTCAATGTGGAGGAGCAGCGGCTTTACTTTAAACTCCCCCCGGATGGCAGAGCTTCTCACCCTATCTCTAAGGGAGAGCCCCGCCACCCGGCGAAGGAAACTCATTTCGGCTTGTCCTTTCGGTCATAACCCAAATCTCATGACCATAGGTGAGGATGGGAACGTAGATCGACCGGTAAATTGAGAGCTTTGCCTTCCGGCTCAGCTCCTTCTTCACCACAACGGATCGATACAGCGTCCGCATTACTGAAGACGCCGCACCGATCCGCCTGTCCATCTCACCATCCACTTTTCCCTCACTCGTGAGGCAAAATACGTCACTCAAGGCAAAATACGTCACCCAAGACTCCGAGGTACTTGAACTCCTCCACTTGGGACAGGGTCTCCTCCCCAACCCGGAGATGGCACTCCACCCTTTTCCGGGCTAGAACCATGAACTCGGACTTGGAGGTGCTGATTCTCATCCCAGTCGCTTCACACTCAGCTGCGAACCGATCCAGTGAGAGCTGAAGATCCTGGCCAGATGAAGCCATCAGGACCACATCATCTGCAAAAAGCAGAGACCTAATCCTGCAGCCACCAAACCAGATCCCCTCAACGCCTTGACTGCGCCTAGAAATTCTGTCCATAAAAGTTATGAACAGAATGGGTGACAAAGGGCAGCCTTGGCGGAGTCCAACCCTCACTGGAAACGTGTCCGACCAATGCGGACCAAACTCTGACACTGATCATACAGGGAGCGGACCGCCACAATCAGACAGTCCGATACCCCATACTCTCTGAGCACTCCCCACAGGACTTCCCGAGGGACACGGTCGAATGCCTTCTCCAAGTCCACAAAACACACGTTCCACAGAACCCCTTTCCAAAACACAATATAGAATGTGAGATTACAGTTACAAAAAAGTGGGACCCCAAAAATGTACTGTGAGACCCCATTTTTATGATTAGATGGGGTCCATGGGACCCCATTTTGAAAATTCATAGCGCCAACACTGAAGTTTATATGCACACCAACATTAGGAACACTCACACACTCGAATGAGGTCTAATGGAGGAGAGGTTTCTAATAATGTGTTTCTCTACTGCAGCTTATAACGTAACCAAAAACAACTCTGTGTGATGCAGTGCGAGATGCATCTTCAAACTACCACAGTAATATCAAATACATTGTTTAATTAATATCTCCAACATTAATGACATTTTTGAGGCTAATAGGAGCTGCTTAGATTTGACAGTCAGTGATTAAGTCCATTAGTATGCTGTAGTTTTCCATTATTTTTTTCCCGAGTTTACATTTTAATTGCTGAAGAAACGTTAGGTCGGATGGTCATTAAAAACAAGCACCACTTAGATTTCCGTGTCGGTATGTACAGAAAATGATATTTGATGTGACCCTCGCATGGAGCAGATAGTAATTTGGATGAGAGTCAGAGTGAGGCGCCGTCCGCTTTGTGAGCTTTGCAGTCCAAAGAGGCTTTGCGAGTTATTTTTTGGTGACTGTGACGGTCATTCTTGGGGCTGTTATTTTAACCCGTCTGCACACACATTGGCGGGCCTGGGTGTGTTTGTCTTAGACCCTCACCCCCGTCTCCACTCTTTATAGTTCCCATAGTGATCTGTAGCATAACTTTCTACATCGAATGGTTGAGTAATGCACACATTCCATGTGGTCTTACACTTTATTAGGAACACCTGGACAACAATTATCAATCTTAAATAGTAAATGCACTTCTTTATTTATTTTGTCTATCATACACAATCCTTATGTAAGACAAAAACGCATAAGTTTTCCTTTTTTAAAAAAAAAAAGCATTTTAAATCGTAAATAAACGTTCACAAAGCTCAGCTAACAATGGAGCCAATAAGAGTCACTCTTTCTGCCTATAAAGCGTTTTGAAAAACCTCCATCGAAAATGTTATATACATGCAGTAAGTATATATGTAATGTAGTAACATTCATAATACCATGCAGTGTTTCCCATAAACTGCCAAGATACCTGTGGCGGTGGGGGCGTGGTCATCATGACATCATCGAGTAATTTGCATAATTTACTACAATGATATGATTTTCTCTAAAAAGGCTCAAAAAATGTATACTTACTAATTAATAATAACAGTTTTGTTTTAAACGTCCATCCATCCATCCATTTTACAATATAATTACAACACTTTATGTACATATTTATATACAGATTTGAACAATAAGTTATTCACTGAAATATTTTTATTAATTGTAGTTCCTACAAAAAATATATCTTAGAAAATATAAAAGCTAAAATGTCTCTTAAAGCTCTGCCCCTTTAATTAGTGCATACTAAATAATTTAACTTTAGCCTACTACTACAACCATATTATTTACCAGCAACATAAAGTGAAACAGAGGCAGAGGTGTCCTGCCACAGTCAGTAACAAATAAACAGAAAACAGTAGTGGTCAAATACAAAAAAGGCAACAAGAGAAGTATCCTACACTTCTCTTTTGTAAAGTAAATCTGAACAGCCTATATGGGCATCTACATATACTATATGATTTTCCTGAGAAGCTGGACAGGACAAAAAAAAAAAAAAAATTTTTAATTTTTTTTATTTGTGGCGGACGTAATTCTTTCGTGGCGGGCCGCCACAAATAAATGAATGTGTGGGAAACACTGCCATGTAAAAATGACATATTTTGCTTTTTTTAAGCATACGGCAGCTTATTAATTTCACAGATGCATCACAACGTTTACTTTTTCTTTCCACAGCAACACTACTAATCATGGCAGACTTCATGAGACAACAAAGAAAGAAAAATGATGATCCAGAAACGTATGTTTAATCCTGAATACACAATCTGCAAGTTTTAGAATCTGCGTGATAAACATATCCAGCCAGTACTGTAGCAGCATTTCTAAGTGCTAAACATGATATACAATCACTTACTGTACAATGTCTACTCTCACTGGGATGCCAACCTTCCCGTTTAGATGAAAAATTATTGATATTCCTCACAAAAAGGTTAAAAAAAAGTTGCCATTAACGAGGTCGAATGTCAAAGTTGCCCAACTTCTCAGTTTATGCCCACAGCCTTCTACTATCCAGGTGAGAGGCATGATTTATAATCTACAATTAACTTTTACCAACTCTGAGGCGATGCAGCAGCTCAATACAAGCCACCGCAGGCACTTTCACATTTATCTGGGTCAGTGGTTCTTAACCTTGTTGGAGGTACCGAACCCCATCAGTTTAATATGCGCATTGACCGAACCCGAACCGTAATCATAAAATGATGTTATTATATCAAAGAAATACTAATAAAGGTATATTTTACAAACAGAAAGTTACAGGAATGTACACATGATCCCATGTTTACATCTCATTGTGCAACATGTGAATGTTTTAGTGGGAACTAAATGCGATATCCGAAAGGGCTACACATTATTTCCAAAGCAGGACACCCACCCAGATATATAATACTAGTACACAACTCGTGAAAAACAATATGTTGTAGTCATTGTAAGTGGGCCAAATCACTTATATTAGAAAATAATCTCATGGAAATGAGTCATAATAATAATAAAATAATAATAAAACATTGAACTTGTTAATTAGTCAGGTTTGGGACAGGTGTGCTGCAGGTCTGACGTCGCTCACATCTGCTCCACTGAATGCTCAAGGAGTTTTTGCGTTTGCTCACGCGTGTGGAAAATAAGAGGGAACATTGTTTGCGGGTATCCATAATACGCCGACAGGGAGAAGTTTTTATTTACACGATGAGTCGGGCGTGTCTTGACCTCCGCGGCGGAGGCTCTGCCGTTCGGCAGAGCCTCCGCCGAGTGAGGCCGACTCACCGACTCACCGAACCCCAAGGGTTAGATCGAACCCAGGTTAAGAACCACTGATCTGGGTATATAAAGTTCCCCCTCTGTCCACCAAAAACTAACCGGGTAGATTTAGTTCTTCAGGAACCTTTCGGAGTTCCTGCTAGTTAGGTGTGAATTTTGGAAGGTACCCGGAACCTTTTCGGGGCCGGTCTGTGATGTCGTACGCTGATTGGTTGAACACAGCTGAGGGCGTTCCTAAAACGTATTTTTCAAACACAGGACCACTATCAGGATATACACAGTGACTTGTTTTTTTCTTATTGTGTGAACGCTCCAAAGCATTCATTCACACATATGGTTTTCTACACCAAAATTCATCTATGTATTAAACTTTGATTTTGGCGCGCTCTACCTTCCACATGTTTTATCCGATTCAAACTGTTCCAACTACAAACTGTTCAGCCTATTTGGAAATTGCGGGCTTTCCCTTGAAAAATTCCCAGAATTCCCGGCTTTTCCGGGACATTTTTCCCATTTGAAATGAATTGGCCATTTTTCAAACTTTCACCATTTCCACATTTTTCAATCTATTCATACCATTCTACCATCCTACTACCCGTTTTCCAAGTTCAAAACATTTCCAGGATTTTCTAGAATTCCTGGTTTTCCAAACCCCTATTTCCACCCTTTTTTCTGGCGACTACTCCTCCCACATTTTTCAACCCACTTCAACCGTTCCACCGTCAAAACATTCTTCTTAATTAGGACTAAAAACAAAGTCGTTTTTTTAACTTGACCCAAGTCAAGACCCAAGCCGCCAAGACCCAAGCCAAGCTTCACCGCCTGCCGCACCCACGCCAGACTCGTCTGCTGTGCACCCACGCCAGACTCGTCTGCTGCCGCTTCCATGCCTGACTCGTCGACTGCTTCCACGTCTGCCACAACGAGGACGCGCGCAACTTCCACGCCTGCCACGACGACGCGCCCGCCTCCTCGTCGGCCACGGATGTGGCCATTCCCGGGTCGTCCACCACGCCAAGTACGCCGACCTCCTCGTCGACCACGGATGTGGCCGTTCCCGGGTTGCCCACCTCGTCAGGTGCAGTGGCGTTCTACGCGTCGCCGCCACCTAACTCTGCCCTGGTGGATTCGGGACCACTTGGTCTGGCGACCCACCGCCAAGTCCCCCTCCCGCCATACTTGCCAACCCTCCCAAATTTTCCGGGAGACTCCCGAAATTCAGCGCCTCTCCCGAAAACCTCCCGGGACAAATATGCTCCCGAAAATCTCCCCGATTTTCAGCTGGAGCTGGAGGCCAGCCTGTTTTCACGTCCGTTTTCCCACGATATACACAGCGTGCCTGCCCGATCACGTTATAACATCTACGGCTTTTAGGGAGAGCACAACTGCGTGCTCAACAATGTGACGAAGCAGAAGAACGAGGAAGATACAGCCATGGCGACGCCAACGACGAGTAAGATGCAGAAATACGCTTGTAAGTTCCAAGCCGCAGCTGCGATTGGACCTGGATAGCCTCCGGGAAAAAGTAATGGAGTACCAAGTGCTTGGCACAACGTTCCCTCTAAGGTGCGCGCCTGCGCAATTGCGCATTGCTCAAGCGTCCTCTGCGCACAGCAAATATATGCCGCGCACCAAATCAAACCCATCTGAATTCTAAACAAAATAAACACATTTATTCTGTGTGATTTTGAAATGCGACTCTGAGTGACAGTGACAACAAGCGGCCCTAACGGTGTTCGTCAACACCGTTCAATTGAACACTGTTCAATTATTGTAACGTCTGTCGAGATGCTTCGAGGCCAGGAATTATATCGATCACTTTATTGAGATGGTTCTGGCCCGGAAAAGGGTGGAGTGCCATCTCCGGGTTGGGGAGGAGACCCTGCCCCAAGTGGAGGAGTTCAAGTACCTCGGAGTCTTGTTCACGAGTGAGGGAAGAGTGGATTGTGAGATCGACAGGCGGATCGGTGCAGCGTCTTCAGTAATGCGGACGCTGTATCGATCCGTTGTGGTGAAGAAGGAGCTGAGCCGGAAGGCAAAGCTCTCAATTTACCGGTCGATCTACGTTCCCATCCTCACCTATGGTCATGAGCTTTGGGTTATGACCGAAAGGACAAGATCACGGGTACAAGCGGCCGAAATGAGTTTCCTACGCCGGGTGGCGGGGCTCTCCCTTAGAGATAGGGTGAGAAGCTCTGCCATCCGGGGGGGGGGGGGGGGGGGCTCAAAGTAAAGCCGCTGCTCCTCCACATGGAGAGGAGCCAGATGAGGTGGTTCGGGCATCTGGTCAGGATGCCACCCGAAAAAAAACTTCTATCTCGAAAAACTAGTCATTTTCTGCCGTACAAACCAGGCCACAACCAACTTGTCATCTGTCACCAACACGCATACCACTAAGCCACTGGTGCGTTTATGGCCACACAAAAAGTCGGACAACTCAAACACCACACAAAGTTACACTATGACTCCTCAGTCATACGTGTGCTTATTCTACTGTCATTTATTATTAATGTTAATTTATTGATATTAATCATGGAATGCTGTTACTAGAGAACGTTACAGGAATGCACACTTCATCCTATGCTTACATTTCATTGTGCAACATGAGGATGCTTAAGGGCAACTAAATGTGATCTCTGAAAGGGGTACAAATGATTTCCAAAGCAGGACCCCCACCCAGACATATTGTACAATACTAATCCATAGCTTATGAAAAACAAGATTTCTTTTATTTTCATTACCAGTTGGCCAAATCACTAATATTACAAAATAATCTCATGAAAATGACTCCTCTCATTTGAGTGATATAATAAAAGATTGGTTTGAGACAGGTGTGCTGCTGGTATTGCCACGTGTGATGTTGCTCACATGTGCTCCACTGAATGCTCAGGGAGTTTTTGTGTTTGCTCAGACACAACATTGCTTGGCAGTGAAGATCTTCCTCAGGAAGCAAAGATTGACTGGTTTTGGGCCATGCCAGGGAGAGATGGAAGATACCAGACTCTGGTGCATTTGATGAAAGCACTTTTGTGCGTGCCACACAGCAATGCATCATCAGAGAGGGTGTTCAGCATGGTTAGAAAAATAGTGACAGAGAATAGAACAAGGATGGACCATTCAACCCTTAACTCACTCCTTTCCTGCAAATTAAATTTCACAGATGCTGCCCACACCTATGCTCCTTCAAAGGCTGTGCTTCTGGCTGCAAAGCATTGCACTTTCAAGTGCAACAATGAGTCGATGAGTGGTATGTGTGTGTATATGTGTAAATAAATGTACACTGAAATTCAAGTATTTATTATATATATATATATATATATATATATATATATATATATATATATATATATATATATATATATATATATATATATATATATATATTGTTGCGTTTGACCAGATGTTCCTCCAAGTGGGATGTAAAACGCTGGTCAGTCCCAAGTTCCTTAGATGACATATAAACTGAACTCAAATGTACCACCAAGCACAGGATAGGTATTTTGTAATTTATTGTCAAATATTTGAGAATAGAGACCAGCCTCGAACAACACATACGAATGCGTAGCCCAAGTTGATCTGACAACATCCCAGAATGCACTCTCCTCTTCAATATCTCCCCCCCCCCCTGCCCCCCGCCCTCACGGCCGCACAGATGCCCATTGTGTCCGTTATCTCAAGTCGGCCCGAGAAGGGAAGCAGGGAGGACTCCTCTTCTCTGCCGTCCACAGTGCAAGCACTTTGTCATGAGACGATCAAAACAATGAAAAGAGAGTACAAGATGGAACATTAGCTATTTAAAATATGACTATAGAAATATAGAAAGAAGTAACTCTTAATTATGGATAAATGTGGATATATGCATCCGTCAATTCCCCCTTCAAGATCTTCTAAAAAGATATTTACCTCTAGTACAACACTTCTAAAGCACGCCCCACATTAAAGTAGGTGCTGTTCTTTTTTCTTTTTTCGAGCAAGCTAGCAATAAAATAAAAGCATAGCTACATGGGAGATAAATGGAGGGAGTTTATGTCAATGTCGTCATTGTCAGGGAAGGAAACTAGCAAATCTCGAAAGTCTTAAAGTCACCACTTTGCTAGACCCCCTTCAGAGACATAGCAAACCTAGAGACAGGGTGGGGTTGACCTTTGACAGCTCTAACAAAGATGCGGGTGCATGGGCGATAAAGCAACCGCATGAGGCTATAATGGCCAAGAAAACTTTAAAGGAGACTAGGGCAGACTTAATTATGTCAGTCCACCTGCCAAAGGTGGTCTAGAGCCAATCTTTAAAGGGGTCAGAGACACCGAAAACTTCAGTAAGTTCCTTAGACAGGGCTTGGAGGCCTTCTAAGGCCTTCTGAACCAAGCCATTTATGTCAGTCAACTTAAAGGGGGCGGGATAAGTGTGGGGAAAGGATGTCCAGCGGAACAAGCAACACAGTCACCCAGGTTTTGGCTCTTAGCCATGCTAGTCATCCACCTGAGCCATAGGTTGCCTGCACCTGCTCCTAAGGTCAAAGCTACCAGGCCTTCGGTGGTGATGTCATTAGCACGCACAGATGTGAGAGCCTTTGAAACACCACCGAGGTGGGGTGGTACTTTGGGTGCTACAGAGGGTGTAGAGGTAGTTAACACCCTCTCAAGGACATTCATTTTAATAATTCCTTTAGAGTCTGTATCAATCAGGTCAACCCCCAAAACAACATAAAAGGGACGATGGGCACCACTTACCAGAGTATGTTGTCTGCATCCGACACCAATGGTTCAGGGTTGAGTCGTTACTACCACGGTAATAGCTATTATGTCCCCCGCAATTAAACACACTGCATAGGTCAAAAAGAAGTCTTGCTGTCCCCTTTGACCCAGTCTATTTAAAGTCCGCCATATGTTCTAAGACACTTGTCAGTCACTGTCGTCGGGAAGGAAGAACTGAGACACAAAGACAGTAGAACAAGCCCAAGCAGCAGTCTGTCAGGGAATACTAGTCGGGTGTAACATCCTGCCTTTTGTCTATCAAAATCAGAGTAATTCAGGTAACGAAACGGGGATAAACATCAAACTTTTCACTTAATGTAACGACACAGATAGTTATGCTGCAAACAAGCAAAAGAAATTGGATAACTTCGAGTATAAAGGCTGGTCTCAAATAAGGATATACAATATAGAAGTTGAAAAGAGTAATATAGGTAGAAAATCTCTCTCAGCGTCGTCTTCTGGGCTGTAGGATTATGTGTGTGTAATTAAAGCCTCGCTCTTCTATGACCTAGAGGGGGAGAGGTTACTAGCACAATCACCCCTTATGTGTGTTACCTCGGTAACACACACTAAAAATGAGTCGTTTTCTGCTCCCGTTCTTCTTCAGATGCCTCAGGCTCAAAAGGCGCTGCTATGGGGTCGAGTGGGGCAGATGTAGTGGCGATGTCAGCAATGACATCCGCTGGTAATCTGTCAGGTTCTTCAGCAGGAGTGTAGAGGGAGAGGTGGTACCAGGTGTCCCCTTTACCAGCTAGTCGAAGGGCCTGAGACGTCCGTTCCACGACCTTGAAGGGACCAGTCCACCTGGGCTCCGTCCACTTGCGTTTGATGACCTAGATCTTGACCCTCTCAGCGGGCGGAAGGGAATCTGGAGTGGCGGGCTGTCATCCTCGTATCTGTACAGAAGAACTGGCACACAAATTCTGCATTTTTTTGTGTAAAATACCATTTTGATTTTACGCTGAGTCCTCCTTCCATGGGGGGCTGCTGGTCCTGGGAAGGTCTGACCTGTATGCAGCTCATAGGGTGAAAAACTCAAAGGGCGGTAAAACAGTTTTATTCACGGACCTTCGAATGATCATTAACGCTAATTGCAACATGTCAATCCAATTAAATTTGGTCTGTGCACAGATTTTAGCCAATTAGTTTTTAATGTTCTGGTCCATCCTTTAAACCTTACCTTGGGACTCAGGATGGTACCCCAAACCTGTGTTCTAGTCCGAAAGCCTTTACAACCAAGGCTAAGTTAGTATTTTTTTAAATGGTTGCCGTTGTCTGACCTAATCTTTTTGGGGAAACCATGTCGGGGTACTAGGTCATTCACAAGTCATTTAATTACTGATATTGCATCCTCTTTTGAGGTTGTTGTTGCTTCCGGCCAACCACTGTGATTGTCAACACAAGTCAGTACGTACATTTTCCCTTGTACCGTATTGATCATATCAGTGAAATCAAAGACTATACATGGTTCACCCTCACCTCCTCCATATTGTAAATTTGATCTACTAAAGTACTATCGATGTGTAAAATCGTTATTTTCAAATTAAAATTAGTTATAACTTCTTACCCACGGGAAAAACGTTAAAACTATGGAATGTGTCAGAGTCGGATGATTGTCGATTTTGTTCCAAGGAGTCTGTATCCACCCTCACTCACCCCCTTCTGTTTCTGAAAAAAGGACTGTTAGTCATACTATCACTTTCAGAAACATCTAAGAAAAAGGTCAGCTAATAGTCAAGTAGCGGAGGGCAGGTCATGTTTGAGGTCAATGATTGTCTCTTCAGCCTCTATGGTCCACTGGGGGGTTGTGTTAGGGTAGGGGACCCCTTAGCAATATCACAATTAACTCAAACTCATCTGAACCCTAACTTTTATGTAACTTATTCAATATGGTGAAAGTAACAAAATATGCTCATATTTATAATGTCACAAATACAAGAAAAATACTACCCTTATGGCGGATGCTTTAGCAATAGTATTTTGAAATTTTACCACACCTGGTGCCCCCAATAATTCATTAAGTCAAGCTCATGTTGTAGAAAGTCGAATGATGCGGACACGTTTGTTACTGAATACTTTCTATCAGACTTCTGCCATGGCAACTATGTGTATGTAATGAGCAACTATAATTATTTGATATGCTTAAATGTGTAATGTGTCGTTTTAGCTCAGCTGTTGTGTAGCTGCTAGCTCCTCGTAGCCTACAGGTGTCTAAAGTGCAGCCCATAGTTATGTGTTTAACACAACTATGTGCTAAACCTAAACAATTGAAAATGTGGTATTTGGGTGTCGGTGTAATGTTTGGCAGCTACGCCGTGTCTTATCATTGCACCTAAGTTCTTTGGTTTTGTAGGCGAGACAGAGAGCAAGTGAACAATGTGGGACACAATTGTGTCCATCTTATACCATGCTAGTTGTTTCAAAGATAGGTCAACATGAGCAGCCACACCTTGAGTTCCAACATATATAAATAATCATAACATATGGCGAGTCGGGTGGCAGAACACACGGAAGCATCTCAGTCAGTCAGGGTTTTCACTGTTAGAGCAGTTGGATGTCAGCCATTCCTGTTGTTTCAGGCTGTGGTCTGAGCTCATGGGGGAGTCTTGGTAGTGGTGTCGCAGCTGGGTGGTTGAGCCGTCAGGTAACACCAGGAAAGTTCCTTCTGTGCGATATTGAATGTCAGGGTACAGTCTGTAAAGTAGGTCATTACCAATCTGGCAGGGTGTGTGCAGGTCAATCACGAAGGGGTGCTTTAGTGTGTGTCCCGCAATCTGAACCGGAAGTGGTTTGGTGACAGGTAACCTTCTTGTGACCCCAGCGAAGCCTTCGACCTTTAAAGAGGAAGCACACAGTTTCTTTGGTACCTCTGCATTCAGAATCGAATGGGGGGCGCCAGTGTCAATCACGAACTGATAACATTGTCCGTTGACACTCATGTCCAGCAGGGGGCCAGTCTGTATCTCCTGCTGGGGCTCCTGCGGTGGGCGCCTTTTGCCACGCTTTTGTGTTCGTTTGTTGGCACTACGGAACCTTTCCTGTTCGGAAATGTTCGGACAGTCACGACTCCAGTGACCAGGCTGGTCACAGCCGAAACAGTGTCCACCACCCGAGTCCAACCGCACGTCTGTTGAGGATTCTTTCCTCTACCTGTTGGAACTCAAAAGCAAGGTCACCCACTGCTGAATATACCCTAGCTGATCTTTGACCTTTTGGTTCTTTTAACCTTTTATCTTCAGCGATCTGTAATTTAAGTAGTCGTTTCCTTGTTGCTCTGTCATTAGCGTCATTAGGTCAACAATTGCTTGCATGTATGCATCGGCAAGAGACTTATATTGTAGTATGTCCAAAGTGTTAATGTCATGTGTCAAAAATGTCTGCCGGAGAAAATGGTCAGACGTGTACAAGGGGTTAATTTTCGGAGGCAGGATTAATTTTAGAGGGGGCGTGTTAATACCTCCTTCTCTTGTCACTGGAGTAGGGGGCGGTGTCCTAGTCAAAGTCTGGGCGGGTCGTTTGAATTGTCTTGCCTATGCGCGGCAGACAAAAAAACAATCAGTTCATTCTGTCATTAATCATCGGTTCTTTTGCTGCATTTCGTTTTTCCACGTAATCCCCGTTTACTTTTATCATACGCCAAACTCTTAAATTCTCTCCCTGAGTGTTCCATTTTCACCAGCGCACACACACACACACACACACACACACACACACACACACGCACACACACTAAGCAGCACACACACACACGAGCACGCGTAAGCACTCCCGCACACACACACTCAGCAGCACACACACACACGAGCACGCGTAAGCACTCCCGCACACACACACACACACACACACACACACACACACACACACACACACACACACACTCAGCAGCACACACACACACGAGCACGCGTAAGCACTCCCACACACTCACACTCAGCAGCACACTCTCTGCGTTTCACTTCACCATAAAACTTCCAGTTACTTTTTTTTAATTGTTTTATTTTATTTTACCAAATGTTTGAGTTCACGACTTTTCGAGTATTGTAAACTCCCCTTTTTCTCTACCTGGTAGTTCCATTGTCGACAACCGTCCATTCAATTGATCATTACACAGTAATGACTAATCACATTTTCCCCAGCCGCCATCACATTCTTGTCTGTCACACTCCTTGGCCATTGTGTCCATTTTTTTTTTCAGGGGCCTCGAACCCCTGAGGGTCTTTAACCCCCAAACCATACGGCGGCCTTTAACCCCGTACTTTTATCATACAATATGCAGCTAGAGCCTCTAACTCTAACCCATGCAATTTATCGTACAATACGCAGCTAGAGCCTCTAACTCTAACCCGTGCAATTTATCGTACAATACGCAGCTAGAGCCTCTAACTCTAACCCGTGCAATTTATCGTACAATACGCAGCTAGAGCCTCTAACTCTAACCCGTTACTCTTTTAGGCGGCGACCAACTACCCAGGGTGAGCCACACCCGACTATTTGCTTACTCGTCAGTGAAGCAGCCCGTCACGGTAATCTTGACACAATGACGTGAGTGGTATTAACAACTTTTATGCAATGGTGGCTACGGCAAAATGCAACCAATCTATCAAAATGCAATCAATCAATCAATCAAAATGCAATCAATCTATCAAAATCACCACTCTGTGTCTGGGGTACAATTCTGTGTTTGACTTACAGACCTCAGGACAGACTCCTAATGCAGATTTTATCTAAAAAGAAAGGTTCTGCTTACCTTGAATTATGTTTTGGCCATGTGAGTCTGTCCAGAAGATTGCAAGAGAAGGTCCAATTGTCAGCGTGTCATCTCGGACGAAGCCCCCAAATTGTTGCGTTTGACCAGATGTTCCTCCAAGTGGGATGTAAAACGCTGGTCAGTCCCAAGTTCCTTAGATGACATATAAACTGAACTCAAATGTACCACCAAGCACAGGATAGGTATTTTGTAATTTATTGTCAAATATTTGAGAATAGAGACCAGCCTCGAACAACACATACGAATGCGTAGCCCAAGTTGATCTGACAACATCCCGGAATGCACTCTCCTCTTCAATATCTCCCCCCCCCCCCCCCCCCCCCCTCCGCCCTCACGGCCGCACAGATGCCCATTGTGTCCGTTATCTCAAGTCGGCCCGAGAAGGGAAGCAGGAGGACTCCTCTTCTCTGCCTCCTACTTCAAGGCCGTCCACAGTGCAAGCACTTTGTCATGAGACGATCAAAACAATGAAAAGAGTACAAGATGGAACATTAGCTATTTAAAATATGACTATAGAAATATAGAAAGAAGTAACTCTTAATTATGGATAAATGTGGATATATGCATCCGTCAATATATATATATATATATATATATATATATATATATATATATATATATATATATATATATATATATATATATATATATATATATATATATATATATATATATATATATATATATATACACACACACTACCGTTCAAAAGTTTGGGGTCACATTGAAATGTCCTTATTTTTGAAGGAAAAGCACTGTACTTTTCAATGAAGATAACTTTAAACTAGTCTTAACTTTAAAGAAATACACTCTATACATTGCTAATGTGGTAAATGACTATTCTAGCTGCAAATGTCTGGTTTTTGGTGCAATATCTACATAGGTGTATAGAGGCCAATTTCCAGCAACTATCACTCCAGTGTTCTAATGGTACAATGTGTTTTCTCATTGGCTCAGAAGGCTAATTGATGATTAGAAAACCCTTGTGCAATCATGTTCACACATCTGAAAACAGTTTAGCTCGTTACAGAAGCTACACAACTGACCTTCCTTTGAGCAGATTGAGTTTCTGGAGCATCACATTTGTGGGGTCAATTAAACGCTCAAAATGGCCAGAAAAAGAGAACTTTCATCTGAAACTCAACAGTCTATTCTTGTTCTTAGAAATTAAGGCTATTCCACAAAATTGTTTGGGTGACCCCAAACTTTTGAACGGTAGTGTATATATATATATATATATATATATATATATATATATATATATATATATATATATATATATATATATATATATATATATATATATATATATATAATAATATATAACGTGATCCAAGTGGCTATGGACCATTACCACATCCCACATTACATCCCATACCTGGGAGACATCAAGCTACGATTCCAAGCAGCCATGTTCACAACAAAATGGCAGCCAGTGGAGAAAGGAATAGTGACAGGGTGCACCATCTCCCCCATCTTGTTTGTCATGGGAATGAACCTGATAATCTCTGCAGCGATCACAAAGTCAAGAGGACCAAAGACTGCAGCAGGAAGCCAACAACCAGCAATCAGGGCATTCATGGATGATCTTACCGTGATAACACCAACTCACGTGCAGGCAAGATGGGTCCTGGCGGAACTGGATCATATGGCTACTTGGGCAAAGATGATCTTCAAGCCCAAGAAATCAAGGTGTCTGGTGATCCAAAAGGGAAAAACAACGGGAAAGTTCAAGCTGCTTGTTCAGGGGGAAACAATCCCGAACATCCAGGGGAACCCTATTAAATGCCTTGGAAAGTGGTATGATGATTCCATGACAGATACAAACAGCATCTCCAGCACCGAAAATCAAGTTGAAGAATGGTTGAAAAAGATTGACAAGTCTGGTCTGCCTGGGAAATACAAGTGCTGGATCTACCAGCATGGCCTACTCCAAAGACTTATGTGGCTTCTCACTGTGTACGAAGTGGCCATAACAACAGTTGAAGGGTTGGAGAGGAAGTTGAACAAGCATCTTCGTAAATGGTTGGGAATACCCCCAAGCTTTACATCTACGGGGCTCTACATAAGGTCGGGTCAGCTCCAGCTCCCCCTGTCTTCAGTTGTGGAGGAGTTTAAAGTCGCAAAATGCAGACTTTCCCTGATGTATAGGGACTCCCAAGATCAACTCATCAGGGAAGCTGGAATAAGAACAAGATCTGGCAGGAAGTGGGCCGCCAGCACTGCTGTTACCCAGGCAGAATCATCTCTCAGGACCAAAGATACCATCGGAAGCCCTTGCACTGGAAGACAGGGTCTAGGAACATCACATTTCCAGCAGTGGTCCAAGTCCACTCCCAGGGAAAAGAGGACCATGATCCAGGATGAAGTTTGAAACCTTGAGGAAGAAGGAAGAAGAGCTAAAGCCGTCGAGCTCGCAACCCAAGGTGCCTGGACAAGGTGGAACCTTCCCAAGAGGACCGTGACGTGGAGTGAACTGTGGAGGCTGGAGCCGTTTCGTATCTCGTTTCTACTCCGAGCAGTATACGACACCCTGCCGACCCCAGTCAACTTGCATAGGTGGGGAATGAGGGAGGACCCGCTGTGCAGGTTGTGTGGCGGTAAAGGAACTATGGCGCATATTCTTTCTGGGTGCAAAACAGCATTGACCCAGGGAAGATACAGGTGGCGCCATGACAGGGTGTTGGCAATGCTCGCAAACATCTTAGAGCAAGAGAGGAGAAAGAAACACCACGCCAAAACTAAGCCACTGCTGAGCACCATCACCTTCGTGAAAGAGGGTCATAGACCAGTTGTCCAAGGCCAAGCCAAGCAAAACTTCCTGCAGTTGGCCCAGTGTTGGGAGATGGAGGTCGACCTGGGGAGGAAGCTCCTCTTCCCAGAGGCGGTACTGTCCACCACTCTAAGACCAGATATAGTTATGTGGTCCCCAGAGGGAAAGAAAATCATCCTGGTGGAACTTACTGTCCCATGGGAGGAGGGATGTGAGGAAGCGGCAGAGAGGAAGAAAACAAAGTACCAACAACTTGTCCAGGACTGCCGGGACAAGGGGTGGATGGCATGGCTGATGACAGTGGAAGTTGGATGTCGAGGATTCCCTGCTCAATCTGTGTGGAATCTGATGACAAAGGTCGGATTGAGAGGTCACTCGAGGAAAACAGCCGTTCGTAGGCTGGGAGAAGCGGCAGAGAGAGCCTCCTGTTGGCTCTGGCATAAAAGAGAGGACAATAGCTGGAAGCCTGGATGAGAGGGGCAGTGATCTGGCCAATCACTGCTGACCCACCAACCGGAGAGTGTTGTGGTTAAGGGTCGAAACACTCGGTGAACGTTGGGGACCACCTGATGACCTCTTGTCCAGGCCAAAGCTTTATCCATTAGAAATGGATTAAAATAGCATCTTTGATGTATTTGCAAACTATATATATATATATATATATATATATATATATATATATATATATATATACAGTATAATACTGAAAGTCAAGTATTTCTTATATACAAACGTGTATATTTCAACACAGATA
>NC_084758.1:14731788-14756788 GCF_033978785.1 Entelurus aequoreus
ATTAAATGTAATGGGAGGCTACATTAAATAACGTGACAGACCACATTAAATGTAATAGGAGGCCACATTAAATGAGGTGATGGATCACATTAAATAACATGACAGACCACATTAATGAGGCGATGATCACATTAAATAATGTAACAGACCACATTAAATGTCATGGCAGGCCATTTTAAATAATATAACAGATCACATTAAATGTAATGGGAGGCCACATTAAAAAATGTGACAAGACCACATTAAATGTAATGGATCACATTAAATAACGTGACAGACCGCCTAACGTCATGGTGGGCCACTTTAAATAATGTAACAGACCACATTAAATGTCATGGCAGGCCAATTTAAATAATGTAACAGACCACATTAAATGTCATGGCAGGCCAGATTAAATAATGTAAGACCACATTAAATGTAATGGGAGGCCACATTAAATGAGGAGATGGATCACATTAAATAACATGACAGACCACTTAAATGTCATGGTGGGCCACTTTAATGAGGCGATGATCACATTAAATAATGTAACAGACCACATTAAATAATGTGACAGACCACATTAAATGTAATGGGAGGCCACAATAAATTATGTGACAGACCACGTTAAATGTAATGGGAGGCCACGTTAATGAGGCGATGATCACATTAAATAATGTAATATACCACGTTAAATGTCATGGGAGGCCAAATTAAATAATGTGACACACCACATTAAATGTAATTGGAGGCCACATTAAATAAAGTGACAGACCACATTAAATGAGGTGATGGATCACATTAAATAATTTGACAGGCCACATTAAATGAGGTGATGGATCACATTAAATAACATGACAGACCACTTAAATGTCATGGTGGGCCACTTTAATGAGGCGATGATCACATTAAATAATGTAACAGACCACATTAAATGTAATGGGAGGCTACATTAAATAACGTGACAGACCACATTAAATGTAATGGGAGGCCACATGACATTGCGGGCCACCTTAAATAATGTAACAGACCACATTAAATGTAATGGATCACATTAAATAACATGACAGACCACATTAAATGTCATGGGAGGCCACATGACATTGCGGGCCACTTTAAATAATGTAACAGACCACATTAAATTAAAGATTAAAGATTAAAGTACCAATGATTGTCACACACACACTAGATGTGGTGAAATTTGTCCTCTGCATTTGTCCCATCCCCTTGGGGAGCAGTGGTGATTTAACCCCTAACTCCAACCCTTTGTTGCTGAGTGCCAAGCAGGGAGGTTATGGGTCCAATTTTTAGTCTTTGGTATGACTCGGCTGGGATTTGAACTCCAACCTACCGATCTCAGGGCGGACACTCTAACCACTAGGCCACTGAGATGTGTAATGGGAGGCCACATTAAATGAGGTGACAGACCACATTAAATGTAATGGGAGACCACATTAAATGAGGTGATGGATCACATTAAATAATGTAACAGACCACATTAAATGTCATGGGAGGCCAGATTAAATAATGTGACAGACCACATTAAATGTAATGGGAGGCCAGAGGTGACAGACCACATTAAATGTAATGGGAGGCCACATTAAATGAGGTGATGGATCACATTAAATAATGTAACAGACCACGTTAAATGTCATGGGAGGCCACATTAATAATGTGACACAGACCACATTAAATAATGTGACAGACCACATTAAATGTCATGGGAGGCCACATGACATTGCGGGCCACCTAAGATGTGGCCCCTAGGCCTTGAGTTTGACACCTGTGGCCTAATAGGAGGCCATTTGTTATTTATTTGAATGCCTTGTGACATGTCAGGTCTTTGGTCCCACCAGCGCATAAAAATACTTTCTTACTCGTCACAGCGATGGCGATATCCGCGGGGGTCCTGGGCGTGGCCTCGGGGTGCGGCGGGCTCAGCGGCTCCACGCTGATAGCGGGCTGGCGCCTGTCGTTCAGCGGCGCCCTCCGGCTCCCGGAAGCCTGAGCGACGCCCAGACGCTGCACGTCCAGAACCACGCTGTCCACGCAGGGCACGCTGGTCTGTGGACAGCACACACGTCTCATGGGGGGCGGGGCTTTTGGCGGCAGGCGGGTACTCACCGTGATGCCGAGCGCCTTCAGGATGTTGAGCTTGCACATGGGACAGGTGCAGTGCTCGTTGAGCCAGGGGTCCACGCACACCTTGTGGAAGACGTGCCTGTGGGCGTAGGGGGTTAGCGCCTGATCACATGACCACACCGTGTCAGGGACTTACTTGCAGGGAAGGATGCGCACCACGTCGTTGAGCTGGTACGCTTCGATGCACACGGCACAGTGGTTGTAGTCGGGGTCCGTCTCCTAGGACGCAGGAAGGACAACAGGTGAGTCTTCTGGGGGAGGAGCCTTGCTAATTAGTGATGTTTACCTTGTCTCCTTTCTTCACCGTCCTTGTGGTCAACTTGCCCATCGCTTTCTTGGCCGCGTCACCAAGACGACGCTGAGACCAGAACAAGGACACGCATTAGTCAACACACACAGCTATACAACACTGTAGCTAACAAATTAGATTGCTAACATGCTAACACACACAAAGGCTGGTAACGTACAAGATGAACAGTGTAAACAAACATGTAGCAAGTGACTTAGCATGCTAACACAGACACACACAAAGGCTGGTAACGTACAAGACCAACAGTGTGAACAAACATGTAGCAAGTGACTTAGCATGCTAACATGCTAACACAGACACACACAAAGGCTGGTAACGTACAAGACCAACAGTGTAAACAAACATGTAGCAAGTGACTTAGCCTGCTAACATGCTAACACAGACACACACAAAGGCTGGTAACGTACAAGACCAACAGTGTAAACAAACATGTAGCAAGTGACTTAGCATGCTAACATGCTAACACAGACACACACAAAGGCTGGTAATAAACAAGACCAACAGTGTCAACAAACATGTAGCAAGTGACTTAGCCTGCTAACATGCTAACACACACATAGGCTGGTAACGAACAAGACCAACAGTGTCAACAAACATGTAGCAAGTGACTTAGCCTGCTAACATGCTAACACACACATAGGCTGGTAACGAACAAGACCAACAGTGTAAAGAAACATGTAGCAAGTGACTTAGCATGCTAACAGACACACACAAAGGCTGGTAACGTACAAGACCAACAGTGTAAAGAAACATGTAGCAAGTGACTTCGCATGCTAACACAGACACACACAAAGTCTGGTAACGTACAAAACGAACAGTGTAAACAAACATGTAGCAAGTGACTTAGCATGCTAACATGCTAACACAGACCCACACAAAGGCTGGCAACGAACAAGACTAGCAGTGTAAACAAAACATGTAGCATGTGACTTAGCATGCTAACGCATGGATGCAAACATGAGGATCGTAAAGTACAACAGGAAGTTCCTGCCACGAACCATAATAACTAACTTGGTTGGTAAGTTAGCACATTAGCAAATAGGCTTACGCACTCAAACACAGACAAGAAACACGCACAGGATGGTAACATACAGCACGAAGTGCACACAAACTTGTAGCTGGTGAATTAGCTTGCTAACATGCTAACGCACACACAAAGGCTGGTAACGAACAGGACGAATAGTGTCATAAAAAACATGTAGCAAGTGAATTAGGATGCTAACATGCTAACACATGGATGCATGCGCACCCACGCATGAGGGTGTAACATACAATAGGAAGTTCCTGTCAGGAACCATGTTAACTTGGCTGGTGAATTAGCACATTAGCAACGTGGCCCTGCGATGAGGTGGCGACTTGTCCAGGGTGTACCCCGCCTTCCGCCCGAATGCACACACAGAAGAATCACGCAAAATGATGGTAATGTACAGCAGGAAGTGTAAACACTGAACAGGAAGTGTAAACAAACATGTCGCTGGTGAATTAGCTTGCTAACATGCTAATTCACACACACAAATGGTAACGTACAAGATGAACAGTGTAAACAAAGCTGTAGCAAGTGAATTAGCAAACTACATTCTAATACATGAGGATGGGAACGTACAACACTTCCTGCCAGGAACCATGTGAACTGACTTTGCTGGTGAATTAGCACATTAGCAACATGCTAACGCCCGCACACACAGAAGCGTGTGCAAAGGATAGCATGATGTGTAAAAAAAAAAAATGTAGTGAATGAATTAGCATGCTAACGCACGCACAACAAACACACCTATGAGGATAGTATTGGAAACATACAGGACAAACCGTGTAAACAAACATGTAGCGGATCAATTGACATGCTAACACATACACACAAAGGATAGTAACGTACAGCATTAAATGTAAACGAACATGTAGCGGGTAAATTAGCATGCTAATCAGTGTTGGGACTAACGCGTTACTGTAACGCCGTTACTTTCGGCGGTAAATAGTAATCTAACGCGTTATTTTTTATATTCAGTAACTCAGTAACTACATGATGCGTTACTGCGTTATTTTTTATGTAGTATCGGCTAGAAACTGAGAAGATCTGAGTGTGTTTTATTGGAGCGCTGCGGAAGAGGCGACAAGGAAGAGGCGCCGCTCTGTGTGTATGTGTGTGTGGGAGGGGGCGTGTCTGTGTTTACTAACAAGACATGGAGAAGCCCGAAGCAGAGTTTCTTAACATGGAGATATTCTCACTACTTTTCTTTTGTCGACCACAAAGAAAATAACATTTTAGTTAAATGTAAGTTGTGTCTTGGATCAAAGATCCTATCGTAGCAATTCAAATCTGCTGAAACAGCTACAAAAGCAACATGCTTCGACGAAGCTAGTAAAGAGAGACACACTTCACCTGCTAAGCAACAGCGGCTGGATTTTAACGAGGCACTGCGCACTGAAGGTACACACACTCTGTCAATTCTCTTATATACTGTTGCTCTTTCATTCTAGACTTCTAGAGTGTTTGATTATCACATCACTCTAAATGTATAGACTATAAAGTTCACAAACATAAAGAGGGCCAGTGGGCCAGGCCGATCTTTCCTTATCTCTAAACTATCCATCCATCCATTTTCTACCGCTTATTCCCTTCGGGGTCGCGGGGGGCGCTGGAGCCTATCTCTAAACCAAATCTGGGGAAATGTGTAGTGTTCTGGGCTTCAGACATGATTTTATTTCAGAATTCCTTGAGAGAAAAAAACGTCTGGTTAGGCTTTGTATATGTAGTGTGTGCCTTCCTTGGTTACAGCTATGTTGTTATTGTGCTGTTTGTTACTTATGCATGTTATGTTGCAGCTATTTAAAATAGTTTTGTCAATTTGTTCTGGCCTGAAACAAATTGGCCCTTTGAAATATGTGTTGTATGTAGACCACATTGCTTAGCAGAGTTCAGTGATGCAAATGCATGTCAAGTTGATCAACAGATTGTATTATTCTCCAGTGCAATAACAGTACTGAAATGAAGGCTAAAAGTGCATAAAGGGGGCCTTAAAATGTTTTTAAATATATATATAAGTAACTAAATAGTTACTTTTCACAGTAACGCATTACATTTTGGTGTAAGTAACTGAGTTAGTAACTGAGTTACTTTTGAAATAAAGTAACTAGTAACTAACTAGTTACTGGTTTTCAGTAACTAACCCAACACTGATGCTAACACATACACACAAAGGATGGTAACGTACAACATTAAATGTAAACGAACATGTAGCGGGTAAATTAGCATGCTAACAGACACAAACACCTATGAGGATGGCATTGTTACCATACAGGACAAACCCTGAAAACAAACATGTAGCGGATGAATTAACAACATGCTAACACATACACACACAGGATAGTAACGTACAGCATTAGCATGATAACATGCTAATGCATGCACAACAGACACAAACACCTATGAGGATATTATTGGTAACATACAGGACAAACCGTGTACACAAACATGTAGCGGATCAATTAGCATGCTAACAAATACACACAACAGATGGTAACGTACAGCATGAACGTAAACAAAATGTAGCGAATGAATTAGCATGCACAAGAGACACAACCACCTATGAGGATGTATTGGCAACATACAGGACAAAGCGTGTAGACAAACATGTAGCTGGTGAATGAGCACGCTAACGTGCTAGCACACCTGGCTGCGGTCGCGGGCGCCACTGTAGCGGATCTTCTGGATGAAGTAGAAGATGAGCCAGGCTGAAGAGATGATCATGAGGACGATGAAGGAGATGGAAACGAAGACCAGCGAACCTCGGTTGATGTTCTTGGTGGCACTACGCTGACCCACCAGCACGGTGACCACCACTGTCAGGTTCCGCTCCAGGTTGTCCAGGATCTTCTTGCCATAGCCTTCAGTTATCATGACCGCCACCGTGTCGCCCGTCCCTGCACACAAGACCCGGTCACCGACCAGGACGTGCTTATGCTAGCATGCTAAAGGCGGTCAGCAAACCTTCGTGGCCCATCTTGACCGTCTCGTTGGTGGAGTTGTTGTAGATGAGCACGGCGGAGGCGTTGAAGGTGGCGGCCTTCAGGATCTTCTCCTTGAAGGTGCAGTTTCCTCTCTGGAGCAGCGCCACCCACTGGACGCCGCGGGGCGGGGCCAGGAAGCGGGTGTGGGGGTCGCAGCCCTGCTTGTCCATCACTGAGGACACACACACAGAGGCTTGCTTAGTTGTCTGGAAAAGTGATTCTCAAACTGTATGGCTCCACCTGGTGGTACGCCAAAGAATCACTTGGTTAAAGTACAGTGTTTTATTGTCCTATATTCACACACAGTGTTACTGTTCAAACTGTGGCTGAAAATATTGAATATACTTGTGAGAAAAAACCTCTGCCTTGTTTTTAATGAATACTTAGGCTTGCTACACTACTGTATACATACAATATTCAGTGTATTAAAATTCAGTGTAAAAATATTCAAAGAAAAAAAAATCAGTATTTTTAAATTCAGTGTATAAAAATTCAGAGTAAAAAAATCAGCGTATTAAAATTCAGTGTAAAAATATTCAGTGTATTAAAATTTCAGTGTAAAATCAGTGTACTAAAATTCAGTGAAAAAAAATCAGTGTAAAAATATTCAGAGTAAAAAAAAATCAGTGTATTAAAATTCTGTGTAAAAAAAAATCAGTGTTAAAAATTCAGTCTATAAAATTTCAGTGTAAAAATATTCAGAGCAAAAAAAATCAGTGTAAAAAAAAATAAGCGTATTAGAATTCAGTGTAAAAATATTCAGGTTATAAAAATTCAGTGTAAAAAAATCAGTGTATTAAAATCCAGTGAAATAAAAATCAATGTATTAAAATTCAGTGTAAAAATATTCAAAGAACAAAAAAAAAATCAGTATATTTAAATTCAGTGTATAAAAATTGACAGTAAAAAAATCAGCGTATTAAAATTCAGTGTAAAAGTATTCAGTGTATTAAAATTTCAATGTAAAATCAGTGTATTAAAATTCAGTGAAAAAAAATCAGTGTAAAAATATTCAGAGTAAAAAAAAAATCAGTGTATTAAAAATTCAGTGTAAAAATATTCGGAGCAAAAAAAATCAGTGTAAAAAAAATAAGCGTATTAGAATTCAGTGTAAAAATATTCAGGTTATAAAAATTCAGTGTAAAAAAATCAGTGTATTAAAATTCACTAATAAAAATCAATGTATTAAAATTCAGTGTAAAAATATTCAAAGAACAAAAAAAAAAATCAGTATATTAAAATTCAGTGTATTAAAATTCTGAGTAAAAAAATCAGCGTATTAAAATTCAGTGTAAAAATATTCGGTGTATTAAAATTTCAGTGTAAAATCAGTGTATTAAAATTCAGTGGAAAAAAATCAGTGTAAAAATATTCAGAGTAAAAAAAATCAGTGTATTAAAATTCAGTGTAAAAAAAATCTGCGTAAAAATATTCAGAGTAAACAATCAGTGTATTAAAATTCAGTGTATAAAATGTGAGTGTAAAAATATTCAGAGCAAAAAAAATCAGTGTAAAAAAAATAAGCGTATTAGAATTCAGTGTAAAAATATTCAGGTTATAAAAATTCAGTGTAAAAAAATCAGTGTATTAAAATTGAGTATAAAAATATTCAGTGTATTACAATTCAGTGTAAACATGTTCAATGTATTAAAATTCAGTGTAAAAATATTCAGAATAAAAAAAATTCAGTGTATAAAAATTCAGAGGAAAAAAATCAGCGTATTAAAATTCAGTGTAAAAATATTCAGTGTGTTAAATTTTCAGTTTAAAATAATCAGCATATTAAAATTCAGTGTAAAAAATCAGTGTATAAAAATCAGCATATTAAAATTCAGGGTAAAAATATTTAGTGTTTTAAAATTCAGTGTAAAAAAATCAATGTACAAAAATTTAGTGTAAAAATATAAATTGTAAAAAAGAATAGCTGAACATTTTTATGGACCTGAATTTTTATACTGAATTGTGTTAGCATTTTACTAACACATTTTTTCTAATGAAATTGTCAGCATACAATGACGTAGAAAATTTCAGTTCACGAAATTCGAACGCAAAAAATTCAGTAACACAAAGTCAGTGTAAAAAAAACTAAAAGTTTATCTAATAAGAGACACAAATTAACCTCCATGTAGAACATTTCAGCTTTTTCTCATTACATACCGATTTTTTTGCTCTTTTTTCTTACATTTTTACTGGTTATTTCCCCATGTAAGAATAGAATACAAATACAAATAATTTGATCATGTAACTGCATGACCTGGTGTGTCAAAAATGCTGCCTGTACAAAAATATAAATGTTCAGTTAAACATTTAAACATTAACATTTTTCTAATGAATTCATAAGTATTCTTTTTAATTAACTCAATTTAGCTTGTACTTTAAAAAGGAGCTATATGTAATAATGTAATCATTAAATGGCCCTGATATGTCAAAAGGCATGAATAAATCATGTTGTTTTTCAATACCTTTATAACTGATAACAGCCGGGATATGCTCATTTCAACATTTGATTTACAGTCCCGAAATCTTGTTATTGTTTTCATTTCGATGCCTCGCCCTCCCCCGTTTGACCAATTAGAAAGACTGTAAGTGTGTCACATCCAGTTGTCAGTTACACACCGCACTCTTCGTCGGACTACTGCCACTGGTAAAGTTACTAAACATGTTAAGACCTTAGTACATCTGAAAGTTACCATTCTCAACTTATTTATGACAAAGCCAGGAACAAAACCAGGATTTGTATTGGGGATGCCTTTGAAAGATGGAGATAATTGAAGGTGAAGAAGATTATTTAATCTGACGCCAACTTCCTAATTTCCTTCTTGATAGGGTTAGGGTTAGGCATTCATGTTTTCTTAGTACTTGATATAAATGGAAATGGAAATGGAAATTTCGTATATTGTCCATAACAGTCTATGATCCTGTCTAACAAAGCTAGTATGTTCCTGCAACCAATGCTTAGTGTGATGGTGCTTCGCTCCTAGTGTAATACTTAGCATGCTAGCCCAGTCAATGACACATCGACATACAGGCTAACGGGGGAAATATATGCCCGTCAGCCTGTATGTCGATGTGTCATCCAACTGACAGTCAAAAATATATTTTGGACAAATAAAACCTATGTGGATATGGGTAGTGTCAGTGCCTATTTCATTATCAATATGCTGATACGCTGAGGAAATGGGTTCCAACATTAGCACGGCTGATTGCTGTATCTGGTACTGTATGTGCATCAAACACACAGGACTGTCTCAGAAAATTAGAATATTGTGATAAAGTCCTTTATTTTCTGTAATGCAACTAAAAACATGAAAATGTCATACATTCTGGATTCATTACACATCAACTGAACTATTGCAAGGCTTTTGTCGTTTTAATATTGCTGAATATGGCATACAGCTTAAGAAAACTCAAATATCCTATCTCAAAATATTAGAATATCATGAAAAAGTATACTAGCAGGCTATTTAACTAATCACTTGAATCGTCTAACTCGAAACACCTGCAAGGGTTTCCCTGAGCCTTTAAAAACACTCAGCTTGGTTCAGTAAACTAAATCACAAGTATGGGGAAGAATCCTGACCTGACTGCTGTCCATAGGACCATCATTGACACCCTCCGCAAGGAGGGTAAGACACAAAAAGAAATTTCTAAAAGAACAGGCTGTTCACAGAGTGCAGTTTCAAAGCACATTCACAAAAAGTCTGTTGGAAGGAGGAAATGTGTCAGGAAACACTGCACAACCAAGAGAGGACCGCAGCCATAACAACATTGTGAAGAAGAGCCGCTTCCAGAATTTGGGGGAGCTTCAAAGACAGTGGACTGAAGCTGGAGTCCAGGTATCAAAAGCCACTGTTCACAGACGTGTCTGGGAAATGGGCTACAATAGCCGTATTCCCATGGTCAAGCCACTCCTGAACTCAAGACAACGAAAGAAGCGTCTGACTTGGGCTATGGAAAAGAAGCACTGGACAGTTGCAGAGTGGTCCAGAGTCCTGTTTTCAGACGAAAGCAAGTTTTGTATTTAATTTGGAAGCCAAGGCGCTAGAGTCTGGAGGAAAGCTGGAGAGGAGCAAAATCCAAGTTGCTTGAAATCCAGTGTGAAGTTCCCACAGTCAGCAATGGTTTGGGGAGCCAAGTCAGCTGGTGGTATTGGTCCACTGTGTTTCATCAAGTCCAGAGTCAACGCAGCTGTGTACCAAGAGATTTTAGAGCACTACATGCTTCCATCTGTTGAAAAGCTCTATGGAGATGATGATTTCATTTTCCAGCATGATCTGGCACCTGCCCACAGTGCCAAAACCACCAGTAACTGGTGTACTGACCATGGTATTACTGTCCTCGATTGGCCTGCCAACTCCCCTGACCTAAACCCCATAGAGAATGTGTGGGGTATTGTGAAGAAGAAGCTGAAAGACACCAGACCCAATAATGCAAATGAGCTAAAGGCCGCTATTGAAGCATCCTGGGCATCCATAACACCTCAGCAATGCCACAGGCTGATTGCCTCCATGCCACGCCGCATTGATGCAGTAATCCGTGCAAAAGGATTCCCAACCAAGTACTGAGTGCATTAAATTGACATTTGAAAATGTTTGATTTTGTTTTGTTGTTATAAATCTTTTTTTTTTTACTTGGTCTGAGGAAATATTCTACTTTTTTGAGATAGGATTTTTGAGTTTTCTTAAAGGCCTGCTGAAATGAATTTTTTTTATTTAAACCAACACAGATGTCCAGTATACGATGGAATTTTGAGATGAAAACAGAGCTTTTTGTATAGGATTCAATGTGTCCGCATACTTCCGTTTCAACAATTGACGTCAAGCGCATACGTCATCATACATAAACGTTTTCAACCGGAAGTTTAGCGGGAAATTTAAAATTGCACATTATAAGTTAACCCGGCCGTATCGGCATGTGTTGCAATGTTAAGATTTCATCATTGATATATAAACTATCAGACTGCGTGGTCGGTAGTAGTGGGTTTCAGTAGGCCTTTAAGCTGTATGCCATAATCAGCAATATTAAAATAATAAAAGGCTTGCAATATTTCAGTTGATGTGTAATGAATCCAGAATGTATGATATTTTCATGTTTTTAGTTGCATTACAGAAAATAAAGGACTTTATCACAATATTCTAATTCTCTGAGACAGTCCTGTATGTGGTGGTATTTGCTTGGCACAATATAATGCAATACATGTCATGATTTGTATATTGACATGGTTCCAGGCTGTATGATTTATGCGTAACGTGGGTTGCCTCATAGAATCTCACACTGCACTGAAAGATGGTGATGTGCGTAAATGGAAGAGTGCAGTGCGTCAGGTTGGATGCAACATGGGGTTATGCTGAACGAAATGTGGCGGTTATTTTAGTGTTGGCCTTGGCTTGCCATCAAAGTACGCCGGGTCAGCAACCCGCGGCTCTTGAAGCCGCATGCGGCTCTTGAGTGCCGCCCTAGTGGCTCCCTGGAGCATTTTTAAAAAATGATTGAAAGTGGAAAAAGATGGGGAAAAATATTTTTTTGTTTCAGTATGTTTTTTGTTTGAGGACAAACATGACACAAACCTTCCCAATTGTTAGATGAGAGTATTTGATGAACATTGTTTTGTCCTACTAATTTCGGCAGTTCTTGAACCCACTTGTGGACTGTGACGCAACAGTTTGTTTACATGTAAAATCTTCCACTTCTTTGTCTCATTTTGTCCACCAAACGTTCTATGCTGTGCGTGAATGCACAAAACTTCGCTTTTTTGATGTTATTGACTGTTGGAGTGCTAATGAGGCATGTTTGGTCAGTGCAAGACTGCCAGCTAATCAATGCTAACATGCTATTTAGGCTAGCTGTATGTACATATTGCATCATTATGCCTCATTTGTAGGTATATTTGAGCTCATTTAATATCCTTTACTTTTATGCTCTTTGTATATAATTTAATTTTGCATGTCTCATGACAAATTATCTGTATGTGATATTGGCTGCATTTCTGATAGTTGTTTGTGTGCCATGTTGTTCCAGACCACAGCAAACGTTACCTAGCTTGCCAAAGATTGTAATAAATCTATTTAAAAGAAGACAGCCTGCCGTTTCCTTTAACTTGGACACACACATTTGGCCATTAAAAGCCAGTAATTTCCAGGAGTTATCTCACCTTCTGAGTAGCCTCTGATTTACTAATGTTTTCTAATGTTGTAAAAATGTGAAGAATAAATATTACATTTCAACATTTCTGTCAACGGAGATTTGCTTCAGCCTGCGACACACAGTCATTTTTAATAATAATAATAATAATAATACCTGGGATTTATATAGCGCTTTTCTAAGTACCCAAAGTCGCTTTACATGTAGAACCCATCATTCATTCACACCTGGTGGTGGTAAGCTACTTTCATAGCCACAGCTGCCCTGGGGTAGACTGACGGAAGCGTGGCTGCAATTTGCGCCAACGGCCCCTCCGACCACCACCCATCATTCATCATTCAATTCACCGGGGGCAAGGGTGAAGTGTCCCGCCCAAGGACACAACGGCAGCGATATTTGGATGGTAAGAGGCGGGGAGCAAACCTGCAACCCTCAGGTTTCTGGCACGGTTGCTCTACCCACTACGCCATGCCGCGGTTGAAAATGATTTGCAAATCATTGTATTCCGTAATAGGCTATTATAGCTAACATAGACACTTACATCATGTGTTGTCTTCATTATAACACTTATATAAGACTTTTAAAGTCATTTTGATAGTAGGCTACTATAGCTAATATAGACACTAACCTCATGTGTTGCCTTTATTACAAGACTTATATACGTTTTTTAATTTTTGCGGCTCCAGACAGATTTGTTTTTTGTGTTTTTGGTCCAATATGGCTCCGTCAACATTTTTGGGTTGCCGACCCCTGGCCTATGCCGTATATTATATATTATTATATACAATTATTTGGATGTGGTCCGTTCGGTCAAACTAGACATTTTAGCAGGGTAATGCCAACAATCTGTCCCGACTCCCGACTAAAATATTGCTGCGTAACTTTACAAATACATTTGGCTAATCGACATCGGTAAAATGTGGCATAATTACTTAGTAAAGCATCTTGCAAAAAGCATAAACAAGTGAAACCTACAGGGTAGAACTCGTCTATTCCCATTTGAACTTCCTTGGAGTGGGATTGGGATTGGGCTGCGTATCTTCCAACCTCAGTCAGGGAGAGTTGGAGGGGACAACAGGATTTTGACCGTGATTTTAAGTATATTCTATTTTTATGTTGAGAGCTTGTAATATTTTAGATCAGCTGTGTCTAAACTTTTTTCACCAAGAGCTGCATACTGACAAGTGAAGTATAGGGGAGGAATTTTGATATTTTTTATTTTTTTTAAAATGCTAAAAACAGATATTATTTATATTTAAAGACAAAACGTTGTTATAGGTGACTAGGTATATTGTGTATTAATTATTAGTTTAAAAATGTCAGCTTTATCTCATTACATACCCACTTTTCCCCTTTTTTTCTTACATTTTTACTGGTTATTTTCCCTGGTAAGAATAGAATAAAAATAAAAATAATTTGATCATGTAACTGCATGACCTCGTGTGTCAAAAATTCTGCCTGTACGAAAATATTAATGTTCAGTTCCACATTTAACAGTTTATTATTGTTATAATTTTTCAAATCAATTCATAAGTATTTTCTTAATCAACTCAATTATGCTTGCACTTTAAGTATATTACATTTTTATTTCGAGAGCTTCTAATATTTTAGATCATAAGTGTCTAAACTTTTTCCACTTGAAAAGTCAAGTAAGGAGAGGCATTTTGATTTTTTTTAATAAAAAAAAAAAAGCTAAATACAGATATTATATACATTTAAAGACAAAACTTAGTGTTATAGGTGAATACGTATATTGTGTATTAATTATTAGTTTAAAAATGTCAGCTTTATTTCATTACATACCCACTTTTTGCCTTTTTTCTTACATTTTTACTGGTTAATTTCCCATGTAAGAATAGAATAAAAATAAAAATAATTTGATCATGTGACTGCATGACCTAGGATGTCAAAAATTATGCCTGTACAAAAATATTAATGTTCAGTTCCACATTTAACAGTGTTTATTATTGTTATAATTTTTCAATCTAATTCAGAAGTATTTTTTTTATTAACTCAATTTTGCTTGTACCTTAAGTATATTCTATTTTATATTCTATCTTCCACCTAAAAGTCAAGAAAGGGGGGCATTTTTTTTAATATAAAAAAATATGCTATAAACAGATATTATATACATTTAAAGACAAAACTTAGTGTTATAGGTGACTAGGTATATTGTGTATTAATTTTTAGTTTAAAAATGTCCGCTATATATCATTACATACCGACTTTTTGCCTTCTTACATTTTTAATGGTTATTTTCCCATGTAAGAATAGAATAAAAATAAAAATAATTTGATCATGTAAATGCATGACCTGGTGTGTCAAAAATTCTGCCTGTACGAAAATATTAATGTTCAGTTCCACATTTAACAATTTATTATTGTTATCATTTTTCAAATTAATTCATAATTTATTTTTTTTATTAACTCAATTATGCTTGCACTTTAAGTATATTCTATTTTTATTTCGAGAGCTTGTAATATTTTCGATCAGGGGTGTCAAGCAATGGGGGCCTTTAGATTTTTTTTTTTTTTTAGAAAAAAAGCTAAAAACAGATATATATATTTAAAGACAAAACTTAGAGTTATAGGTGACTAGGTATATTTTGTAATAATTATTAGTTTTAAAATGTCAGCTTTATCTCATTACATTCCAATTTTTGCCTTTTTTCTTACACTTTCACAGGTTATTTTCCCATGTAAGAATAGAATAAAAATAAAAATAATTTGATCATGTGTGTCACAAATTCTGCCTGTAAGAAAATATTAATGTTCAGTTCCACATTTAACAGTGTTTATTATTGTTATAATTTTTCAAATTAATTTAATAAAGAATTTTTTTTAATTAACTCAATTTTGCTGGCACTAAGTATATTAAAAAAAAATTTGGAGAGCTTCTAATATTTTAGATCAGGGGTGTCTAAACGTTTTACACCTGAAAAGTCAAGTAAGAGCCACATTGATATTTTTTATTTTAAAAAATGCTCAAAAGATATGATATATATTTAGAGACAAACATTGTGTTATAGGTGACTAGGTATATTGTGTAATAATTATTAGTTTAAAAATGTCAGCTTTACCTCATTACATTCACTCATTACATGTGGCTTGTGCAGCCCTTTGAGACATGTATGATTAATGGCATATAAATAAACTTTGATTGATTGATTGATTCCAATTTTTTTTTATTTTTTTTTATTACAAACCCCGTTTCCATGAGTTGGGAAATTGTGCTAGATGTAAATATAAACGGAATACAATGATTTGGAAATCATTTTTAACCCATATTCAGTTGAATATGCTACAAAGACAACATATTTGATGTTCAAACTGATAAACTTTTTTTTTTTGTGCAAATAATCATTAACTTTAGAATTTGATGCCAGCAACACGTGACAAAGAAGTTGGGAAAGGTGGCAATAAATACTGATAAAGTTGAGGAATGCTCATCAAACACTTATTTGGAACATCCCACAGGTGAACAGGCAAATTGGGAACAGGTGCGTGCCATGATTGGGTATAAAAGTAGATTCCATGAAATGCTCAGTCATTCACAAACAAGGATGGGGCGAGGGTCACCACTTTGTCAACAAATGCGTGAGCAAATTGTTGAACAGTTTAAGAAAAACCTTTCTCAACCAGCTATTGCAAGGAATTTAGGGATTTCACCACCTACGGTCCGTAATATCTTCAAAGGGTTCAGAGAATCTGGAGAAATCACTGCACGTAAGCAGCTAAGCCCGTGACCTTCGATCCCTCAGGCTGTACTGCATCAACAAGCGACATCAGTGTGTAAAGGATATCACCACATGGGCTCAGGAACACTTCAGAAACCCACTGTCAGTAACTACAGTTGGTCGCTACATCTGTAAGTGCAAGTTAAAACTCTCCTATGCAAGGCGAAAACCGTTTATCAACAACACCCAGAAACGCCGTCAGCTTCGCTGGGCCTGAGCTCATCTAAGATGGACTGATACAAAGTGGAAAAGTGTTCTGTGGTCTGATGAGTCCGCATTTCAAATTGTTTTTGGAAACTGTGGACGTCGTGTCCTCCGGACCAAAGAAGAAAAGAACCATCCGGATTGTTGTAGGCGCAAAGTTGAAAAGCCAGCATCTGTGATGGTATGGGGGTGTATTAGTGCCCAAGACATGGGTAACTTACACATCTGTGAAGGCGCCATTAATGCTGAAAGGTACATACAGGTTTTGGAGCAACATATGTTGCCATCCAAGCAACGTTACCATGGACGCCCCTGCTTATTTCAGCAAAACAATGCCAAGCCACGTGTTACATCAACGTGGCTTCATAGTAAAAGAGTGTGGGTATTAGACTGGCCTGCCTGTAGTCCAGACCTGTCTCCCATTGAAAATGTGTGGCGCATTATGAAGCCTAAAATACCACAACGGAGACCCCCGGACTGTTAAGCTGTACATCAAGCAAGAATGGGAAAGAATTCCACCTGAGAAGCTTAAAAAAATGTGTCTCCTCAGTTCCCAAACGTTTACCAAGTGTTGTTAAAAGGAAAGGCCATGTAACACAGTGGTGAACATTCCCTTTCCAAACTACTTTGGCACTTGTTGCAGCCATTAAAATTCTAAGTTAATTATTATTTGCAAAAAAATAAAAAATAAAGTTTATGAGTTTGAACATCAAATATCTTGTCTTTGTAGTGCATTCAATTGAATATGGGTTGAAAAGGATTTGCAAATCATTGTATTCCGTTTATATTTACATCTAACACAATTTCCCAACTCATATGGAAACAGGGTTTGTACATATTTACTGTTATTTTATTTAGATAAACATGATCTAATTAGAAAATACACAACATTTAAAGTTTTAGCAGACACGTATAGGCATAGGATTAGTATCGCCGATACCAGCCTGAATTTTACTTGGTAATGGATCGGAAAGAAGATCAGTGGTATTGCACGTCCCTAGTTTTCTTGGTGAAAAAAAAAAAAGGCTGATACTGGGTCAATCTCGAGAGTTGTCTGTCATGTTTCAGCTACGGGGGTCAAAGGTCGTGTTAATGTTGAACAAAGGTCGGATGGACGCGAGGCAAGGAAGACGCGAGGCGAGGAAGACGCGAGCCGGTCCGAGCGGGAATGCGGCATGCTGCAGTGTCCTTGGGAAGTGAGAGCGTAATCTGACACCTGAGAGCCGGCACAACCTTGAGCACCTGAACGCATCATCGCAAGACTCTGCAGACACGCTGCCTTCAATGTGCGTCCGCCCCAGGGGGGGTGAGGCGGGACAAGACGGCGTTTTGAAGCCACTTTACCTCCGTGATGCGGCGCCGGTCTGACCACCACGCCCCTGGCGTCCACCTTGGGAGAGTTCTGCCCGTACGTCACGTCCTCGCTGCTCATCACGTGGACCACGTGTCCTCTGGCGTCCTGCACCGTGGCGTTGACCGTGGCGCTGACGTACTCCTCCGCCGCCACCATGCTCCGGTCCGAGCGGGCCGCCGACACGGAGGTGGTCTGGACCAAGACCAGGACCAGGACCAGGACCGAGGGGACGCGCAGCCCGGCCCAGCTGAGGGACGTCATGGTGTCCTCATCCAAACTGAGAGCAGAGAACAAGGAAGGTTTTCAGAAGATGTTTTGTCAAATCTTTGTTTAATCTTTTAAATAAAATGGTGTCCAGGACGAGGGGTGCTATTGTCCTTGAGCAAGGCACTACACAGTCACATTACAAGAGTTATAAACAGTAAAAGACATGAATAAGGAGTCTGTGTCCTCAAACTAGCATCCTCATCCTCGTCATCAAGGCCTGACTCTCATTCAGAACTCCGTTGACAAAACGCTCGTTTTAAGAGGCGCCATGACGCTTTGTTTTACCGTGTGAACGCGGACAGACAGGCCGCCCTTCCCGCTGTCACGACCCGCGTTCGCCGCCGATGTTCCGCGGCGCGTCAGCAGGGCTTCGGCAGGCGGGCCCCGCTGGAGCTTTGAACCGTGTTTTTGTTTTCGTTAACGCTCGAACGGTGCGGAAGCTCGGGGGTGTCCGAGTCGGTGGCGCAGCGCGCATGCGCACAGCCTCTGCGCCGGCACACAAGAGAGTGCGCGGGCCGAGATTTCCATCAAGTATCGCGAGAACATTCATAACTCTCATTATGCAGCTCTTTTAAAAAAAAAAATCATATTTATGGCACTTTGAGGGGAGATTGTAGTTTATTTGGAACATGTAACAACATTATAATAACAATAGATTTTATTTGTAAAAAGCACTTTACATTAAGTAAACAACCTCAAAGTGCTAAAATAAATAAATAAAAAAAGATAATAAAACATTTAAATTTAATTTAAAACCTTTTCTCACTCCGGCGCTTACCAAAGGCATGCGGTAAATTTAGTGTGATGTAAATTTGAGACCATACATACCATCATGAAAAGCACATTTAATAAAAAAAAAAAACGTTATTATGGTCTTACCTTTACTTATAAATGAAGTCCATGCGCCGCTCCTTCTGAACAAAAGCATCGATAACTTGTTTATAGAAGTCTTCCTTATCTTTCTTCAGTTTTAAAAGTCTCTCTGTCTCGATGGAGATCTTCCTTTAATTATTACCTCCTGCTTCGATTGAAAGTCCAGTTTAGAAAACTGTTGTCACTTCTTCTGCAGCCGAGTAGTCGCAAGAACGATCCCTATGAGTCATTTAATCGATCCCTATGAGTCATTTAATGACTCATATTTGACACACGCAGCTATATTAATAAAACATTTTTTCAAAATAAAGCGCTTTGAAGGACGCAACTCCAACAAAAAGTCAGCTCTCCACCACTACAAACTAACACAATATTAATAAGAATTGCAATTATATAATTAGATTAGATAGATAGTACTTTATTGATTCCTTCAGGAGAGTTCCCTTAGGAAAAAAAAAAAAATACAATATTGATATTGTTTATTTAAAGCGTAAAATATATTTTACAATTTTTTTTTTCTCCTAAATTAAGCATTTCAAGCATGTAAATAACAATACTACAGTATTGGCCACGAGATGAGACTGACAAATGTGTTTAGAAGGTAATAAACTGAGCAGTTCCCTCCTTACGGTTCTTTTTAGCATCTTCAATAGCTTGGACCTTAAATCCTACTGAATAGCTCTTTATCTTCTTCCATTTATGCGATTTTAAATGATTGAAATTAGCCTCCTCCATTTTGAAAAATGATGCCTTGAAAGGTGAAGTGTCACTCGTGACGTGACGAGTTTGACCCGGCGGTAAAACGAGGCATATGCTAATTATTCCGCAAAACAAGTTTGACCCGGCGGTAAAACGAGGCATGCGGATAATACACGGCGGCAATTCAAGGAAATACGGTATACATATATCTAAAAAAATTATTTTTTTAAAAGAAGGGTTTTTAAGCCTTTTTTAAAAGCATCCACAGTCTGGGGTGCCCTCAGGTGGTCAGGGAAAGCGTTCCACAAGCTGGGAGCGGCGGAGCAGAAAGCCCGGCCTCCCATTGTTCGTAGCTTTGTCCTCTGAAGTTGGAGGAGGTTAGCCTGTCCGGAGCGGAGGTGTCGTGTGGAGGATTTGGGGGTGAGTAGTTCTTTGAGGTAGAGGGGGGCATTTCCATGCAGGCACTGGTGGGTTAGTAGGGAGACTTTGAATTCAATCCTGAGTGGAACAGGAAGCCAGTGAAGGGATTTGAGAGTTGGTGTGATATGGTCATATTTCCGCACTCTCATCAGGATCTTAGCAGCACTATTCTGTATGTATTGCAGCTTCTGGATGTTCTTGCTGGGGATCCCGACAAGAATTGCGTTACAGCACACTCCTTCAATTTTTTATTTCAACATGTCCGAAAAGGAGTACGGAGAATATCTTATGTAATCCTACCGCTTTTCTTCCTATGACAATTGTTTACACGTTTGTTCACTTCCTGTTCTCCATTTGTAACACAATTAAATCGATGAGTAATATAAAAAAACAACAGTTCTCACAAACAAATAGATATGATTCATGCAAGTTAATTTCCATTTTCTGGAGGAGTAGGAAGAGGCAGAGTTTATTTATTTTATTTTAAATGCATAATGTTAAAATATTACAAATGTTTGTATACACACACACACACACACACACATTGTAACGGCTACTCTTGCGTTCCAAAAAAGTTTAGAAAAAATAAAAATAAAGTAATGCAGAGTAGTCTTGAGGAGGAGGTGTTTGACTCACTAAATTCCTTAATAATCACTCGCAGAGATATTTCTAGATTCCAAATGATCATAATTTATTTTCACAAACAAAAAATATTCTCCGTGGTTGACTTTCAACATAATCAAAATAACTTATTTAGCGTGGCTTCAAAATAACTTGTTTTAGCGTGGCTTGTTTAGCGTGGCTTCAAAATAACTTGTTGCTTCAAAAGAACTTGTTTAGCGTGGCTTCAAAATAACTTGTTTAGTGGTAAACAAACTGTTTCACTCCTCACTCCTTCAACATGATAGACAGACAAAGGGCACCCAGTTGTCCTGTCTTCTTAATTATAGGAGGAGGAAGTGGCTCACCAGTAGGATTGTGAGCAGCTGAAAACAATCAGTCAATCACAATGAAATCTAAAACATCCAATAATTCATTAACATCATTCTTGACATTATTTGATTTCATTGTCAAACAATTAATAAATAAATAATATAGATAGACTCCAACTGGCTCCAACACCCCGGCCCCTAATTGTGTGCTTTAGCAAAACAATTACATAAATAATAATATTCACAGGAGCCATAATAGAACAGTATAATCCAAACAATTATGTTCTTCAAATTCAAAATTAATTAAGTTACTTGAGTTATTAGTCAAGTCTCATCAAAGTCCATAGTCATATCTGAAGCGGTCATCGAGGCTGGAGAACCGAAGCCCCCCTCAGTCCATCAAGCTGCTTCCATTAGCAGGCAGAGTTCATCTATTGGTCGTTGAACTGTGTTGGTCTTGGTTTTAACCAAAACACTTCTTACAAAGCCTTTGGCATCTGGAAATGTCTTTACTTGTTCCATGGTCTTAGGTCCATGGCCTTGTTATGTGTTTCCTTGTTCCATGGTCTTGTTATATATTTCCTTGTTCCATGGTCCATGGTCTTGTTATATGTTTCCTTGTTCCATGGTCCATGGTCTTGTTATATGTTTCCTTGTTCCATTGTCCATGGTCTTGTCCTTGGTGGAGTCCGTGATTTTTCTTTATCTTCGTAATGGTCTTTTGTGGAAGAAGAAGAGGAGGAATGCCGATGTTTTTCTTTCTTTCTGAACTTCTTAAACTGCCTCTGAATCTTCCTGGGACACCACACAAATGTATCCTTTGGTTCAAAGTGAAGGTAGGCGTAGCTCACCAACTCCTGGCGTTGTTGTTTATCCAGAATCGCAAACAGGAAGTAGTCAAGTACGCTGTGTTTAACACTGGTGAGGTTTTTCTTGACCAGAGTCTCCTCGAGGAAGAAGCGAACGAGCGGTGCCTGATAGTGCTCAAATCCTAGCTCGCCCAGACTCTTTAAGATGCGAGTGATGCGCATGTTGTTGTGCATGTTCTGCTCAAGGTTCCTGAAGCGCTCTTTCCAGTTGTCTGCTCGTGTCACTTCACCCGTCTCTTTGTTAACCAGGCGGACGCCGTAGAAGCCCAACAGGAGTTCATAGGACTCCACTAGCCTCTTTTTCGCATCATCATTACCCTTAAAGGCCTCAATTTCCTTCTTGGTGAGTTCAGACGCCATGTAGTTTACCCCTGGTTCTCGGAGTGGAAACAGCCACTGAATGTATGAGAGAACACTTTCCAGCTTTTTGTAGTCATTCTTCCATTCTTTGAGGAACGATTCAATGTAGACATTATCAGGTGAAGAGGGGAATTTATTGAGGTAAAACTGCAAATTCTTCATTTTGTCCTCTGAGTACTCTTCATCTGCAAGATTAGGGTATCCTGTTTCTGGGCGTGTGATGCCACGATTCTGAAGTCCAACCAGATTTATATTTGTCTAGACTAGATCGACGATGTTGACCATCTGCGGCCTGGTCCTCTCCATCACTCTCTGTGTCCCAGGTCGAGTCGTAAGTACACACACAGTCGTCCTCCATGATTGCCGTCTTAACTCTGACTGGCATGATTGCAGGTGCACAGTCTTTCCCGGCCCCGGTTGCATCACCGGCTGAAACAAGAGTACTGCTTATAGGGGTTTCTTCTGTCTCAGCAGTGGACTTTGCTTGATTTTCCTGTCTTGGGCCTTTTTCACTTGGAATATGAAGTACAGTAGGATGTTTCATTTTGCAAACATGACACATTAATCTTCTTTTACAATTTTTGCTTAAATGACCTTTTAGTAGGCAACCAAAACAATATCCTTGCCTTCTTAAAAATTCAACCTTGTCATGTGACTGTGTTTTGAATTGTGAGCAGTCAATCAGAGCATGTTTGCCATGACAATATCCACATGAAGGGATGATACCACTGGGTGTGGTTTGAGCAGGTTGTTGTGGAACAGATGATTGTTTTACAGTGCATCCTGCTGGCTTTGTATTCACAGCTACTGAAGTAGCAAAGCTGCTGTGTCTTTGGCTGATTGGTTTTAATTCACTTGTGCTTCTTGGAAGAGGCCTTTTCATTGTTATTTGGTCCTGAATGTCTCCAAACAACGGATCCAAAAGCATCTTGGCATGCTTTTCCACAAAATCCATAAAGTTGTGAAATCTGATTCTCCTGCCGGTTCTCTGTTGTGTCTCATAAGCTGTGCTTCGCCACCCTTCTCTGAGTTTGTAGGGTAGTTTGGATGTAATTAGCCTTAGGTTCGATGGGATATCAAGTTCCTCCAAATACTGTAAATCTTGCATTACATTACAGCATCCTCTCAAATACAGTGCATATGCATGCAGCATTTTCCCATCCTCAGCTTTAATCGCTGTCCAATTCAAGGCTTTTTCCAAGTAAGCTCCCGAAATCTTCATCTCATTTCCAAAATGTTCTTTTAAAGGCCTACTGAAACCCACTACTACCGACCACGCAGTCTGCTAGTTTATATATCAATGATGAAATCTTAACATTATAACACATGCCAATACGGCCGGGTTAACTTATAGTGACATTTTAAATTTGCCGCTAAACTTCCGGTTCGAAACGCCTCTGAGGATGACGTATGCGCGTGACGTAGACCGGGGAACACGGGTATGCCTTCCACATTGAAGCCAATACGAAAAAGCTCTGTTTTCATTTCATAATTCCACAGTATTCTGGACATCTGTGTTCGTGAATCTGTTGCAATCATGTTCATTGCATTATGGAGAAGGAAGCTGAGCAAGCAAAGAAGAAAGTTGTCGGTGCGAAATGGACGTATTTTTCGAACGTAGTCAGCAACAACAGTACACAGCCGGCGCTTCTTTGTTTACATTCCCGAAAGATGCAGTCAAGATGGAAGAACTCTGATAACAGAGACTCTAACCAGGAGGACTTTTGACTTCGATACACAGACGCCTGTGGAGAACTGGGACAACACAGACTCTTACCAGGATTACTTTGATTTGGATGACAAAGACGCAGACGTGCTACTGTGAGTATGCAGCTTTGGCTTCTAAACATTTGATCGCTTGACCGTATGTGCGCAACTTTTTTTTGCGTATGTACGTAACTTTTTTAAAATATATAAGCTTTATGAACCTTGGGTTAGGTGAACGGTCTTTTGGGCTGAGTGATTGTGTGTGTTGATCAGGTGTTTGAATTGTATTGGCGTGTTCTATGGAGCTAGGAGCTAGCATAGGAACTAGGAGCTAGCATAACAAACACGCAGGTGTTTTTATGCAGGATTAATTTGTGGCATATTAAATATAAGCCTGGTTGTGTTGTGGCTAATAGAGTATATATATGTCTTGTGTTTATTTACTGTTGTAGTCATTCCCAGCTGAATATCAGGTACCGTGAGTATGCAGCCTTGGCTGCTAAACATTTGATAGCTTGACCGTATGTGCGCGTCACGTACGTAACTTTTTAAAAATATATAAGCTTTATGAACCTTGGGTTAGGTGAACGGTCTTTTGGGCTGAGTGATTGTGTGTGTTGATCAGGTGTTTGAATTGTATTGGCGTGTTCTATGGAGCTAGGAGCTAGCAGAGGAGCTAGGAGCTAGCATAACAAACACGCAGGTGTTTTTATGCAGGATTAATTTGTGGCATATTAAATATAAGCCTGGTTGTGTTGTGGCTAATAGAGTATATATATGTCTTGTGTTTATTTACTGTTGTAGTCATTCCCAGCTGAATATCAGGTCATCCCCGGCTCTCACAGCATCTTCCCTATCTGAATAGCTTCAACTCCCCACTAGTCCTTCACTTGCACTTTACTCATCCATAAATCTTTCATCCTCGCTCAAATTAATGGGGAAATTGTCGCTTTCTCGGTCCGAATCTCTCTCACTTCATGCGGCCATCATTGTAAACAATAG
>NC_084758.1:14764288-14774288 GCF_033978785.1 Entelurus aequoreus
CTTTACTGGTCTCAACACTGAACTGTTGTGTTCCGTGCAGGTCTGGGCAATGACAAATGTCTTAGTCTCTGTAAGTCGAAAGACTGTCACCTTTTGTTTGCTGCAGGTCTAAAGACATAAACGTGTCCCGAGTCTCTGTAGGTGTAAATACTGAGAGATGTTCAGGTTGGTTTAGCTCTAAAGACTGACAGATGTTCCGGTCAGTGCAGTCTTGGAAATGACACATGTTGTAGTCTAAGTAGGTCTAAGGACTGACCAATTGCGGTCTCCGGAGGTCTAAAGACTAACACATCTTTTGGTCTCTGCAGGTCTTCGAGCCTTCCGGCTTATGGTGTCTTGCAACATGACGACTCTGAAAGACAAGCAGCTGAAGGAGATCCAGGCGCCAACCACCATCTTGTACCTGCCAATCCTGTACTCGCTGGCCTTGGTGATCGGCCTTCCGTCCAACCTGCTGGCTCTCTGGATCCTCATCTTCAGAACCAAGCGGCTTCCGTCCACTACGCTGCTCATCAACCTGACAGCCGTCGACTGCCTACTGCTGCTCGTCCTGCCCTTCCGGATCGTCTACCACTTCAGGGGGAACCACTGGGAGCTGGGTGAGCCGTTCTGCCGGGTCGTCGTGGCGATGTTCTACGGGAACATGTATGGGTCGGTGCTGTGTCTGGCGCTGGTGGCTCTGGATCGCTACATCGCTTTGGTTCACCCGTTCGGCGCCAAGAGTCTGCGCAGTCGGCGGACGTCGGCGTACATGACGGCAGGCGTGTGGGCGGCGGTGCTGGCGGCCATGTTGCCGCTGCTGACGTCGCAGCAGACGTACGCTCTGGACCGGCCGCGGATCACCACCTGCCACGACGCGCTGCCCCAGGAGGAGCAGGAAAACTTTTTCCTGCCATACTTCGCCACCTTGTTCACCCTCGGCTTCCTGCTGCCCTTCCTGGTCATTCTCTTCTGCCATTGCGGCGTCCTGCGCGCCCTGCTGGCCGAGGGCCAGCAATACGCCCACGCCATACGGGTGACGCTGCTGGTGCTGCTGGTCTTCGTGGTCTGTCTGTTGCCGAGCAACGTCCTGCTCCTGCTCACCTACGCCGACAGCTCTCTGGACGCGGAGGGCGAGGACGTCTACGTGCCTTACATGCTCAGCTTAGCCATTAGCACATTCAGCAGCTGCGTTGACCCCTTCATCTTCTACTACGTGTCGGCCGACTTCAGGGACCGGGCCAAGAGCGCGCTCTGTTGCCGTGGCAATTCTCGACCGCCGTCCAACCTGCAGAACAAAGCGTCATGCTCCTCGTCATCCTCGAGGTCAAAAGTCACCCAGCTGTCCCTCTCCAGCCTGCACTCGGCGCCTGCAAGACGTCCTCTTGGGATGACAAACGCCGTTTAGGGATCCCTCGTGACCAGTACCGCACACGATGGCGCCCCACAGGGGTGCGTTCTCTTGCCGACTTCCAGCAGAAAGGCGACCGGAACACAATCAAGACCGACTGAGATGACGGACAGGGAAGAAACTCTAAGACCTGAAGGAGGCCACAGGGGCTGCTGGCCCGGTTCTACACGCTCTACACGGTCCGGCTTGGTTCTGTGCAGGACACAAGTACAAGGACTTAGATTGAAGATTTATACTCGGCCTGGACAGAACATCCACCAGGTCTTCTTGACCATACAGAACCAGAACCAGCAGAACACATGGAGAACATATGAATGTTGACAGATGTGTACTTTGGTTTAAGAACTCTTTTACTAACCGTCTCGGGCCTGCGGTAATTTCTAAAAAAATAAATAAACATACTCACCTATTTTTCTGTTGCCTGAAATAAAAAAGGGCTGAATGAACTAACAATATGAATATTACAGAAGAATTGGGCACTGGACGAGACCAAGCCAATCAGAATTTGCTGTTCAGTATCATGGCCACTGATTGGCTGAGGGGTCTTTAATGTTTTCCAGGCCGAGGACACCCAAATTTGATGGACCCGCTAATTGTGTTTGAAATTAAACTAGTCCTAAAGGCACCTTGTTATTGTGCAATACTAACATATTCCAATAATACAGTGTAGCGCTGCTAATCGCGAGCTGACAACTAGTGCGCTAATTGCTAGCTGGAAACTAGCGTGGCAAATGCTAGCTGGTAACTAGCGCCAATAATCGCTAGCTTTAAACTAGTGTTGCTAGCTGGCAACTAAAGAGCTACTCGCCAGCTATTTAAATGCTAACATTATTATAATTATAATAATACCATTTGATATAGTTAATACTAATATTACTAATACTAATTGATATACAAACCCCGTTTCCATATGAGTTGGGAAATTGTGTTAGATGTAAACATAAACGGAATACAATGATTTGCAAATCATTTTCAACCCATATTCAGTTGAATATGCTACAAAGACAACATATTTGATGTTCAAACTGATAAACTTTTTTTTTTGTGCAAATAATCATTAACTTTAGAATTTGATGCCAGCAACACGTGACAAAGAAGTTGGGAAAGGTGGCAATAAATACTGATAAAGTTGAGGAATGCTCATCAAACACTTATTTGGAACATCCCACAGGTGAACAGGCAAATTGGGAACAGGTGGGTGCCATGATTGGGTATAAAAGTAGATTCCATGAAATGCTCAGTCATTCACAAACAAGGATGGGGCGAGGGTCACCACTTTGTCAACAAATGCGTGAGCAAATTGTTGAACAGTTTAAGAAAAACCTTTCTCAACCAGCTATTGCAAGGAATTTAGGGATTTCACCATCTACGGTCTGTCATATCATCAAAGGGTTCAGAGAATCTGGAGAAATCACTGCACGTAAGCAGCTAAGCCCGTGACCTTCGATCCCTCAGGCTGTACTGCATCAAAAAGCGACATCAGTGTGTAAAGGATATCACCACATGGGCTCAGGAACACTTCAGAAACCCACTGTCAGTAACTACAGTTGGTCGCTACATCTGTAAGTGCAAGTTAAAACTCTGCTATGCAAGGCGAAAACCGTTTATCAACAACACCCAGAAACGCCGTCGGCTTCGCTGGGCCTGAGCTCATCTAAGATGGACTGAAACAAAGTGGAAAAGTGTTCTGTGGTCTGACGAGTCCACATTTCAAATTGTTTTTGGAAACTGTGGACGTCGTGTCCTCCGGACCAAAGAGGAAAACCATCCGGATTGTTCTAGGCGCATAGTTGAAAAGCCAGCATGTGTGATGGTATGGGGGTGTATTAGTGCCCAAGACATGGGTAACTTACACATCTGTGAAGGCGCCATTAATGCTGAAAGGTGCATACAGGTTTTGGAGCAACATATGTTGCCATCCAAGCAACGTTACCATACGCCCCTGCTTATTTCAGCAAGACAATGCCAAGCCACGTGTTACATCAACGTGGCTTCGTAGTAAAAGAGTGCGGGTACTAGACTGGCCTGCCTGTAGTCCAGACCTGTCTCCCATTGAAAATGTGTGGCGCATTATGAAGCCTAAAATACCACAACGGAGACCCCCGGACTGTTGAACAACTTAAGCTGTACATCAAGCAAGAATGGGAAAGAATTCCACCTGAGAAGCTTAAAAAATGTGTCTCCTCAGTTCCCAAACGCTTGTTGTTAAAAGGAAAGGCCATGTAACACAGTGGTGAACATGCCCTTTCCCAACTACTTTGGCACGTGTTGCAGCCATGAAATTCTAAGTTAATTATTATTTGCAAAAAAAAAAAAAGTTTATGAGTTTGAACACCAAATATCTTGTATTTGTAGTGCATTCAATTGAATATGGGTTGTAAAGGATTTGCAAATCATTGTATTCCGTTTATATTTATATCTAACACAATTTCCCAACTCATATGGAAACGGGGTTTGTAAAAAATATATATGGAAAACCAACCAATAATTTCCATCAGCTCTCTGTGATCAGCAGCACCGGAGCACCGCAGGGAACGGTGCTGGCCCCTCTTCTCTTCACCCTGTACACCGCTGACTTCTGCTACAACTCAGAGCTGTGTCACATCCAGAAATACGCAGATGACACAGCCATCGTCGGGTGCATCAGGGACGGCAGAGAGGAGGCGTTTCGAAAGCTGGTGAGGGACTTTGTTGTTTGGTGCCACAGGAATCTCTTGCAGCTCAATCCGTCAAAGACCAAGGAGCTGCTCATTGACTTTTGGAGTTCGAGTCCAAGGTCACAACCTATTGTGATCAAGGGAGTCGAGGTACAGACCGTGGACTCATTCAAGTACCTCGGGGTGTGGGTGGACAATAAGCTGGACTGGACTGTTAACACGGACCACTTGCACAGGAAAGGACAGAGCAGGCTGTACTTCCTGAGGAGGCTGCGCTCCTTCAACATCTGTAAAAAATTATTGTGGATGTACTACCAGTCTGTGGTTGCCAGTGTTCCGTACTACATCGTAGTGTGCTGGGGGGGGGGGGGGGGGCAGTACATCTAAGAAGGACAGCTCCAGACTGGAGAAACTGAACAGGCGGGCCGGTTCAGAATCAGAATCAGAATCAGAATAGTTTTATTGCCATTGTTTGAGAACGTGTTCACAAACTAGGAATTTTTCTTGGTGCAAACGTGCGACATAAAACACATATAACACATATTTGGTAGAAAAAGAGCTGTGACTGAGCTATCAGATAGACTTAGAAGGGATTCAAGGAGCTGCTGTTAGGAGTTCTTGTTCATTTGCCTGATGGCCGAGGGGAAAAAACTGTTCAGGTGGCGGGAGGTGTGGGTCTGGATGGAGCGTAGTCTCCTGCCTGAGGGGAGAGGGGAGAATAGTGTGTGTCCAGGGTGAGAAGAGTCAGCTGTGATCCGACCCACACGCCTCCTGGTCCTGGAGGAGAACAAGTCCTGGAGGGATGGGAGCTTGCAGCTAATCACTTTCTCCGCAGCACGTACGATGCGTTGCAGTCTATTCTTATCCTGGACTGTGGCGCCGGGGAACCACACTGTGATGGAGGAGGTCAGGATGGACTCTATGATGGCTGAGTAAAACTGCACCAGCATCTCGGTCGGCACCTTAAGTTTCCTCAGCTGCTGCAGGAAGTACATCCTCTGCTGGGCCTTCTTGATGAGGGAGCTGATGGTCAGCTCCCACTTGAGGTCCTGGGTGATGGTGGTGCCCAAGAAACGGAAGGAGTCCACAATGGGGACGGGGGTGGGAGAGTCAATCAGGGTGAGGGGGGATGGTGGGGCTGTGACTTTCCTGAAGTCCATGATCATCTCCACTGTTTTCTGGGCGTTCAGCTCCAGGTTATTGAGGCTGCACCAGGACGTCAGCCGGTCTACCTCTCTCCTGTAGGCGGACTCATCGCCATTCGAGATGAGCCCGATGAGGGTGTTGTCATCCGCAAACTTGAGCAGTTTTACGGATTGGTGACTGGGGGTGCAGCAGTTTGTATACAGGGAGAAGAGCCAGGGGGAGAGTACACAGCCCTGAGGAGTACCAGTGTTTGTGGTTCAACTGTCCGAGACAATCTTCCCCAGCCTTACGTGCTGTCTTCGGTCTGTCAGGAAGTCATTAATCCAACTGCAGAGGGAGTCGGGCACGCTGAGCTGGTAGAGCTTGTCTCGTAGCAGTCCAGGGAGGATGGTGTTGAAGGCAGAGCTGAAGTCCACAAACAGGATCCTAGCGTAGGTTCCTGGGGAGTCCAGATGCTCCAGGATGAAGTGGAGGGCCAGGTTCACTGCATCATCCACAGACCTGTTGGCTCTGTAGGCGAACTGCAGTGGGTCCAGGAGGGGGGCGGTGATGTCCTTGAGGTGGGGCAGGACCAAGCGCTCAAAGGACTTCATGACCACAGACGTCAGCGCGACCGGCCTGTAGTCATTTAGTCCTGTGATCCGTGCTTTCTTGGGGACAGGGACAATGGTAGAGGTCTTAAAGCAGGACGGCACGCGGCATAGCTCCAGAGAGGTGTTAAAAATGTCAGTGAAGACAGGAGCCAGCTGGTCAGCACAGTGTCTGAGAGTGGAGGGGGAGACACCATCCGGCCCGGGGGCCTTCCGCGTATTCAGCTTCAAGAACTGCCGGCGTACATCCTCTTCTTTAATGGAGAGGGTCTTTACAGTCTTATTGTGTTTTTGGAGTCCTGTGATGTCATTGGAGTCCTTTGAGTCCTTTAACTCCTTTAATTTATTATTTATTTATTTAATGATGTGCTGGCATTGGTGGGGAGGGTGATGGTGGGGGGAGCATGGCTTTGATGAGCTGAAGGCCGTTCATGACGACAGTAATGTGTGTTGAGGCCCTGAGCGAGAGTCCGGTCATTCAGGGCCTGGGGGGTTTTGGGCTTATAGTTCGTAAGGGCCCTTAGACCTCTCCAAACTGCCGCAGAATCATTGGAGCGGAACTGTTCCTGTAGACGGTTAGAGTACACAGATTTAGCTTTCTCCATTTCCCTGGTGAAGTGGTACTTCGCTTCTCTGTATGTACTTCGGTCCCCGCTTCTCCACGCAGCCTCCTTCTTCTTGCGCAGCTGTCGGAGCTTGGGTGTGAACCAGGGCTTGTCATTGTTATAACAAACCCTGGTGCGCATTGGAATGATGCGCGCCTCATTGAACTGTATGTATGAGGTCACAGTGTCCGTATACTCGTCCAGATTGTTTGTGGCCGCTCCAATTGCCTCCCAGTCTGTCGTTTCCCAACAAGCACGCAACTCGTCCACAGACTCGGCGGTGAAACACTTAATGTTCCTCATAACAGGTTTAGCCAGTTTCAGTCTCTGTCTGTATGAAGGGATTAAGTGCACCATCACATGATCTGATAGTCCAAGAGCAGCGCGCGGGACTGCATGAAAAGCCTTGCTCAATGTAGTGTAGCAGTGATCCAGCGTGTTCTCCTCTCTGGTTGGGCATTTAATAAACTGTCTATACTTTGGTAATTCTTGGCTCAAATTTCCCTTGTTAAAGTCACCAAGTACGATAACAAGAGAGTCAGGAAAAGACCGTTCCACATGTAAGATCTGTCCTGCGAGCGCGCGCTGAGCGTCACGCACGTCCGCGCCGGGCGGGATGTAAACAGCCACGAGAATGAATGAAACAATCTCACGCGGTGAGTAAAAGGGCTTACAGTGGATGAAATAATATTCCAGAGAGGAACAACAGTGTCTAAAAATTACAGTCACGTCTGTGCACCAGCTATTGTTGATAAAGAAGCATAGTCCCCCGCCTCTTTTTTTGCCAGAGAGCGCCGCGTCTCGGTCCGCGCGGAGGAGATGAAAGCCCTCCAGTTGAAGCGCGCTGACCGGGACACTTGCGCTCAGCCAAGTCTCCGTGAAACACAACACACATGATGAGGAGAAGTCTTTGTTTCTTCTCATCAGCAACGCTAGCTCGTCCATCTTGTTGGCAAGTGAGCGGACGTTGGAGAGGAAGATGCCTGGTAGAGGCGTGCGTAATCCCCGTCCGCGAAGACGGACAAGTGCGCCCGCTCGCTTTCCTCTTCGGTGCGGTTTCCCTCTTTTGAGCACAGAATGGACCAAATCCGCAGCTGACGCTAAGATGACCGGTAACAAGTCCATAAGGATGGTGGATCTGATGTTCAGTAGCTCTTCACGGGTGTAAGAGCACCCGGAAACACAATTTATGTACAAAAACAAACAAAACAGAGCGCACGAAAGCACCGAGGCAGCCTTCATCGGCGCCATGATGATGACGTTTTCTACGATCGGAATAAAACTGGACTCACTGGTGATGGTGGCAGAGAAGAGGACTGTGGAAAAACTAGTGCTAGACTGCTTCATCCCAAGTGCAGGACTAATAGACTAAAAAACTCCTTTGTCCCACACGCCATTAGACTGTACAACTCTTCTCTGGGGGGGGAGCGGGGTACTAGGATGATAGGGGATGCAAAACAATAACAGTGCAATACTTTTTCATAACATGGTCACTACTGCCCAGTTTCTCTTGTTATATTCTTATTTTACTGTTATATTTTTATTCTCATTGTTGCTTTTTATTTTTATTCTATTGTACTATTTTTCTATTTTGTTTCCATTTATACCCCCATTATTTACTTTTTAAATTCGGTCTCAATTTTGTACACTGCTGCTGGAATTTTAATTTTCCTGAGGGAACTCTCCTGAAGGAATCAATAAAGTACGATCTATCTATCCATCCATCCATCCGTCCGTCCGTCTGAGACGTTCGGTATAGTACCGCTCCAAGATGGCGGCGTTATAGCCGCCTACGTCACTAACGGATGCCTTGGTAAGCCACTTCCTTGTCGACTTTCTCAATACCCGAGCTGTTTTTTGTGCCTTTAAAAAAAGACTTAGAACTCTACGTTAAAACGCTCTCCACCTCTAACAACCAAAAAACTGTGAAAACGATGATGCTGTGTTCCAAATTTAAGTTATTGACTGAAATTGAGTGAGCCTATGGCTTTGCACTTTGTTTGTTTTATTTATATATATATATATATATATATATATATATATATATATATATATATATATATATATATATATATATATATATATATATATATATATATATATATATATATATATATATATATATATATATAAATATATATATATATATATATATATATATATATATATATATATATATACAAATATATATATATATATATATATATATACAAATATATATATATATATACAAATATATATATATATATATATATATATATATATATATATATATATATATATATATATATATATATATATATATATATATATATATATATATATATATATATATATTTGGCATTCTAAATTAGTTACTTTTTGTTTTGTACTGACTTTGATTATTATTTTTCAACTGTTTGTAAATGTTGAAATTTATAAATAAAGGTTTATAAAAAATTAAAAAATAAATAAAAAACTTCCTGGTCTACTTCCGGAAACTGTTCCTCCCGCCCGCGAAGTGTCGCTGCAGTGAAATTGCGCCTGTTAACGGGCGGCACGCTTGAGTCCAAACGTGGAGTTTGTTTGAAATGTTCTCCTGTTTGAAAAACAAAGTGGGAATGGTTCTCTTACCGGGAGATGAATTCTCCTTCGACACCGACGACACCATTCCCCTGAAGAACCCCGTGAAGGCGGACAAGGTTGTGTGCGGTCCTGGTCTGAGACGCAGCGGGGAACGTCTGCTGGTTAGCAAGAGCGGAGTCCTGCGGCACAAACACCCCAACATGTTCTGGATGGACTCCCAGCAGAAGAGGGTGAGACTGACCCGACTAAACCACGTCGCAATGCGGGGAAATGTGTGAAATTAGCGGGTTGCCTTCACTGGACTCCATTTTGAAGCCAGCCGAACTAGAAGAGGATTTTATTGCGGTATTTTGTTTCTCAAAGGAGTGTTAGTAATTCCGACTTCCCAGTAGAAACTGAAGGCACCATCAGTGTCAGGAGTGAAGCATGCTGGGAGATTTCAGTGTTTACAAATAACAATAGAAGGCTAAACCGATCACAAATGTCAGAATTGACGTTGGCCAGGATCAATTACATAATCAGACTATGTACCAATAACATAATCAGACTATGTACCAATAACATGATCAGACTATGTACCAATAACTTTATCAGACTATGTACCAGTAACATAATCAGACTATGTACCAGTAACATGATCAGACTATGTACCAGTAACATGATCAGACTATGTACCAATAACATGATCAGACTATGTACTAGGGCTGCAACTAACGATTAATTTGATAATCGATTAATCTGTCGATTATTACTTCGATTAATAATCGGATAAAAGAGACAAACCACATTTCTATCCTTTCCAGTATTTTATTGAAAAAACCCAGCATACTGGCACCATACTTATTTTGATTATTGTTTCTCAGCTGTTTGTACATGTTGCAGATTATAAATAAAGGTTTATTTAAAAAATAGAAATAAAAATTGCCTCTGCGCATAGCATAGATCCAATGAATCGATGACTAAATTAATCGCTAACTATTTTTATAATCAATTTAATCGATTAGTTGTTGCAGCCCTATAATGTACCAATAACATAATCAGACTATG
>NC_084758.1:14779288-14834288 GCF_033978785.1 Entelurus aequoreus
AACATGCTTAAGTTAGTGTGCCAGAACACCAAGGTTAGCTTTCTAGCATGCTAACAGTTAGCATGTGTCAAGTACATAGTTGTATGACTGTGAGGTGTTCGACTGCAAAATTGTCTTAAAAAGTTAGCACACTAATGTTAGCGTTTTAGAATGCTACCAGTTAGCATATGTCAAGTATTAAGTGAGGAGTCTAAGGCATTTGTCCCCAACCTTTTTGTAACTGCGGACCGGTCAACGCTTGAAAATCTGTCCCACGGACCAGGGGGTTATTTTTATTTTATTTTTTTGTCATAAAAAATACAATCATGTGTGCTTATGGACTGTATCCCGGCAGACTGTATTGATCTATATTGATTCTTGTGTTTTTTATGTTGACTAGTGGTTAGAGTGTCCGCCCTGAGATCGGTAGGTTGGAGTTCAAATCCCAGCCGAGTCATACCAAAGACTATAAAAATGGGACCCATAACCTCCCTGCTTGGCACTCAGCAACACGGGTTGGAGTTGGGGGTTAAATCACCAAAATGATTCCCGGGCGCGGCGCCGCTGCTGCCCACTGCTCCCCAAGGGGATGGGTCAAATGCAGAGGACAAATTTCACCGCATCTAGTGTGTGTGTGACAATCATTGGTACTTGAATCTTTAATCTTAATCTAATTTAAAATATATATATATATATATTATTTCTTGTGCGGCCCGGTACCAATCGATCCACGGACTGGTACTGGGCCATGTTCCGGTGGTTGGGGACCACGGGTCTAAGGCGTTCGGCTGTAAAACTGGCAAAAAAAAGTTAACATGCTAAAGTTAGTGTGCCAGAACACCAAGGTTAGCTTTCTAGCATGCTAACAGTTAGCATGTGTCAAGTACATAGTTGCATGACTGTGAGGTGTTCGACTGCAAAATTGGCTAAAAAAGTTAGCACACTAATGTTAGCGTTTTAGAATGCTACCAGTTAGCATATGTCAAGTATTAAGTGAGGAGTCTAAGGCAGTGGTCCCCAACCTTTTTGGTCAACGCTTGAAAATCTGTCCCACGGACCGGGGGGGTATTTTTATTTTATTTTTATTTTTTTTGTCATAAAAAAATGCAATCATGTGTGCTTACGGACTGTATCCCTGCAGACTGTATTGATCTATATTGATTCTTGTGTTTTTTATGTTGATTTAAAAAAAAATTTAAAAATTTTTTTTTAAATTTCTTGTGCGGCCCGGTACCAATCGGTCCACAGACTGGTACCGGGCCGCGGTTTTATTTTATTTATTTATTTATTTTTCATTCGCACAAAAAGGTTGTTTCTTTCTGTTATTAATATTCTGGTTCCTACATTATATATCAATATATATACAATACAGTCTCCAAGGGATACAGTCCGTAAGCACGCATGATTGTATTTTTTTATGACAAAAAATAAATAAATAAATAAATACCATACCCAACAGTGTTGGGTAAGCGTTGACCGGTCCGCAGTTACAAAAAGGTTGGGGACCACTGCTCTAATGTATGAAAATGGCCCCCGCATGAAAGGTTTGGACACACCTGCGCTAAATGAACATGTTGATACAAGTCAACCATCCAAACGCTGAGGAATACTCAATAAACATTTATTTTCAAACCCTTTTAAGAAAAATAGACTATTTGTCTTTATGTGACGTCTCTACAGTAGTTAGTGCGGTAGTTAGCGTGCAGCTGCGGGCACACCTGAAGTCGCCACGTGACAACTGCCAATCAGAGTGCGTCTTTACATTCAGAGAACACGCCCGCCTGTGAGCGGGAGTGGGCGGCGGCCACCTTGCCGACGACGTCACAGTGTGGACTGGAGCGGCGGCTCGGGGGGTCACATGACGTGCTTCTGGATGCCGGGCGTGAACTCCTTGGCGTGGGGGTTGAGGTTGCTGCTGGTCTGCACACACGACACGGCCATGATGACCCAGCACCCCCAACGCCACGCCTTCAATAACCTCCCAGAGGAGCAATCGCATTCATTAAATGACACGTCTATTACGCACATGAATGTAGTCCTGGGTTTGACTTTTGGATCATTTTGAGTCTTAGTATTTCATTTTTATGATGAAATGTGTTGGTTATCATTAATTACTTGCAATCGCATTAATTACAAGACATCTATTACGCCAATGAATGTAGTCCTGGGTTTGACTTTTGAATAATTTTGAATCTTAGTATTTGATTTCTATGATGAGATGTGTTGGTTATTGATGACTTGCGAGAGGAGCAATCACATTAATTACAAGACAGGTCTCTATCATGCACATAAATGTAGTCATGGGTTTGACTTTTGGATCATTTTGAGTCTAAGTATTTCATTTTTATGATGAAATGTGTTGGTTATCATTAATTACTTGCGAGAGGAGCAATCGCATTAATTACAAGACACGTCCATTACGCACATGAATGTAGTCCTGGGTTTGACTTTTTTGAATAATTTTGAATCTTAGTATTTCATTTCTATGATGATATGTGTTGGTTATTAATGACTTGCGAGAGGAGCAATCACATTAATTACAAGACAGGTCTCTATCACGCACATAAATGTAGTCATGGGTTTGACTTTTGGATCATTTTGAGTCTTAAGTATTTCATTTTTATGATGAAATGTGTTGGTTATCATTGATCACTTGCGAGAGGAGCAATCGCATTAATTACAAGACATCTATTACGAACATGAATGTAGTCCTGGGTTTAACTTTTGAATAATTTTGAATCTTAGTATTTAATATCTATGATTATATGTGTTGGTTATTAATGACTTGCGAGAGGAGCAATCACATTAATTACAAGACAGGTCTCTATCACGCACATAAATGTAGTCATGGGTTTGACTTTTAAATCTTAGTATTTCATTTTTATGATGAAATGTGTTGGTTATCATTAATTACTTGCGAGAGGAGCAATCGCATTAATTACAAGACATGTCCATTACGCACATGAATGTAGTCCTGGGTTTGACTTTTTTGAATAATTTTGAATCTTAGTATTTCATTTCCATGACGATATGTGTTGTTATTAATGACTTGCGAGAGGAGCAATCACATTAATTACAAGACAGGTCTCTATCACGCACATAAATGTAGTCATGGGTTTGACTTTTGGATCATTTTGAGTCTAAGTATTTAATTTTTATGATGAAATGTGTTGGTTATCATTGATCACTTGAGAGAGGAGCAATCGCATTAATTACAAGACATCTATTACGCACATGAATGTAGTCCTGGGTTTGACTTTTGAATAATTTTGAATCTTAGTATTTAATATCTATGATTATATGTGTTGGTTATTAATGACTTTCGAGAGGAGCAATCACATTAATTACAAGACAGGTCTCTATCACACACATAAATGTAGTCATGGGTTTGACTTTTAAATCTTAGTATTTCATTTTTATGATGAAATGTGTTGGTTATCATTAATTACTTGGGAGAGGAGCAATCGCATTAATTACAAGACACGTCCATTACGCACATGAATGTAGTCCTGTGTTTGACTTTTTTGAATAATTTTGAATCTTAGTATTTCATTTCTATGATATGTGTTGGTTATTAATGAATTGCGAGAGGAGCAATCGCATTAATTACAAGACATGTCTTTATCACACACATAAATGTAGTCATGGGTTTGACTTTTGGATCATTTTGAGTCTTAGTATTTCATTTTTATGATGAAATGTGTTGGTTATCATTAATTACTTGCGAGAGGAGCAATCGCATTAATTACAAGACACGTCCATTACGCACATGAATGTAGTCCTGGGTTTGACTTTTGAATAATTTTGAATCTTAGTATTTAATATCTATGATTATATGTGTTGGTCATTAATGACTTGCGAGAGGAGCAATCACATTAATTACAAGACAGGTCTCTATCATGCACATAAATGTAGTCATGGGATGCACATAAATGTAGTCATGGGTTTGACTTTTAAATCTTAGTATTTCATTTTTATGATGAAATGTGTTGGTTATCATTAATTACTTGTGAGAGGAGCAATCGCATTAATTACAAGACACGTCCATTACGCACATGAATGTAGTCCTGGGTTTGACTTTTTTGAATAATTTTGAATGTTAGTATTTCATTTCTATGATGATATGTGTTGGTTATTAATGACTTGCGAGAGGAGCAATCACATTAATTACAAGACAGGTCTCTATCACGCACATAAATGTAGTCATGGGTTTGACTTTTGGATCATTTTGAGTCTTAGTATTTAATTTTTATGATGAAATGTGTTGGTTATCATTGATCACTTGAGAGAGGAGCAATCGCATTAATTACAAGACATCTATTACGCACATGAATGTAGTCCTGGGTTTGACTTTTGAATAATTTTGAATCTTAGTATTTAATATCTATGATTATATGTGTTGGTTATTAATGACTTGCGAGAGGAGCAATCACATTAATTACAAGACAGGTCTCTATCACACACATAAATGTAGTCATGGGTTTGACTTTTAAATCTTAGTATTTCATTTTTATGATGAAATGTGTTGGTTATCATTAATTACTTGGGAGAGGAGCAATCGCATTAATTACAAGACACGTCCATTACGCACATGAATGTAGTCCTGTGTTTGACTTTTTTGAATAATTTTGAATCTTAGTATTTCATTTCTATGATATGTGTTGGTTATTAATGAATTGCGAGAGGAGCAATCGCATTAATTACAAGACATGTCTTTATCACACACATAAATGTAGTCATGGGTTTGACTTTTGGATCATTTTGAGTCTTAGTATTTCATTTTTATGATGAAATGTGTTGGTTATCATTAATTACTTGCGAGAGGAGCAATCGCATTAATTACAGGACACGTCTCTATCACACACATGAATGTAGTCATGGGTTTGACTGTAGGATCATTTTGAGTCTTAGTATTTCATTTCTATGTTGAAATGTGTTGGTTATCGTTAATTGCTTGCGAGAGGAGCAATCGCATTAATTAAATGACGCGTCCCAATTACGCACATGAATGTAGTTCTGGGTTTGACTTTTGGATTGTTTTACGTCTTAAGTATTTATTTTCTATGCTGGAATGTGTTGGCGAGGAGCATCACAATAAATCAATGACTAGTCATGTGCGATGGTACGTTAAGTGTAGCTATATTCCTGAAGCCTTAAGAGCCGCGCTTGTCAGTGGGCTTGTTTGTTAGCCCACTGGCTAGTGTAACTATGACATGATGTCTTCAAAGAAACGGCGGCCTCACCGCTGTGTGTCCGTGGAGCTGATTGCCGGGGGGGAGGTCTCTGGACGGAACAAACCACTCCCACTCCTCCTCGTCAAGCATCTCCTGGAAACATCTCTCCATGAAGTCTTCCTCCCACAGCTCCTCCTCCACCTGCGTGGGGGGGGGGTATGTGTCACTCTGGCGCCGTGACGTCATCGCCGACAGGTGTCACCCACCTGCCTGTTGAACTCCTCCTCGTGCTCCATCCACATGTACTCCGCGAAAGGGTTCTCCTGGAGGCTGCTCAGCGTGACGTCATCGCCGAGGTTCTTGTTGGAGTTGACGTGGCTCAGCCTGGGATCTTTCATAATGTCGTCTCGCAGTGGCCAACGCTATTAGCCGCACGGCCCCGCCGAACAAACAAGTGTGACGTCAGCAAACACGCAAGGGGTCTACTGGAATGTTGTTTACCTGTCAAACGACGTGCTGCTCCCGGAAAAGACAAACAGTCAAGTCGAGCTCGCCCTGTGTTGTAATGGCCGCCAGGCTTCTGTTTGTTTACTCGGTGACGTCACGCGGTGCTCGCTTATGATTGGCTAAGTCGCAGTGTTGCCTTCACGGACCAACTGTGGGTAGAAACAAACAAGAGGCACGGCGTCGGATCAAAGATAACTTCCTCATCGACCAGTTTCGAAGTTAAATAGATAGTATTTGACGTATACAACCGATAGATTTAATTTTCTGTGAAAATACACTGTCATTTTCATAAACGACTGCAGTACTTTACTTCACATCATTACCCGTTGCCACAAATTCGCAAATGCGCTGTCATAAGTGTAAACGTTGAGAATTAAAAAAAAAAAAAAAACAGATGTCAGAACGTACGTCATTACTTGTAAAATCTTCAAATCTTGTTTGGACCCAATGGCCAAAATCAAAGCGAAACAAAAAACCATAGACATCTGAAAAGTAGACGCAGCATTGCCTGCTGTGACGCGAGAAATTCGGCCGCCATCTTGAAGTGATGATGAGGAGCCGGCGAGCAGCCTAAAGCAGTGGTTCTTAACCTTGTTGGAGGTACCGAACCCCACCAGTTTCATATGCACATTCACCGAACCCTTCTTTAGTGAAAAATAAAATGTTTTTTTTTTTCAAATTCAAGACAAAGTTATATGTTTTTGGGAACATATTCTAAGTAACAAAGACTTAATTTAGAGTTATTTGGTTAGGGTTAGGGTTAGAGGGTTAGGCTTATAATAAGGCCATGCCGAATAAGGCATGAATAATTACTTAATTATGACTAGTTAAGAGCCAATATGTTACTAATTTGCATGTTAATAAGCAACTTAATGGTGATAATGTTCCCATACTAAAGTGTTACCATGTTTTTTTAGTGGTGCACAAAATGAACCGTGCATGAACATCACTTTGTACAAAGAACAAAACCAACACAGTGCATAAACTCACAACAAATTACACACCTGCAAATCAGTGTGACTTTTGCTGTTGCCATATCCGTAATACGCCGATAGGGAAAAGTTTTTATTTACACGATGAGTCGGGTGTGTCTTGACCTCCGCCGACTCACCGAACCCCCAGGGTTCGATCGAACCCAGGTTAAGAACCACTGGCCTAAACTGACAGTTGACAGGTAGAAAACAAAGTTGGTGTTCAGCATTTTCCTGCTCAAATGAGCGGACTGTTGAAAATAGGAATCAGGAGATTACTTTTCACAGGTAAGATTTAACATTATAACGTCCTATTGGTTGTATTTTGTGAAAATAATATGTGAGTGTGAATGTTGTCTGTCTATCTGTGTTGGCCCTGCGATGAGGTGGCGACTTGTCCAGGGTGTTCTAGCTGAGATAGGCTCCAGCGCCACCCGTGACCCCGAAGGGAATAAGCGGTAGAAAATGGATGGAATACCACAGAGTTGAGAAGAAGCAAAGATCTTCAATAGTACTGAAATCGTAGCCGCTAGCAAACAAGAGTATGACCATAATAGAATTGCTTGTCAATAATATTAATTACATTTAAAAATGTCATACTTTAATAACATAAAGCTGAAATAAATGATGAAGATAAAGATTGTTAGGACCACAGTCCAGATTGTGTGTGTGTGTGTGTGGGGGGGGGGGGGGGGGTATAGACTTTCAGGTGTTTATGTTTATATTTAAGTATTTGGCAGACGCTTAATTGTATCCAAAGCGACATACATAAAAAATACATATAAAACAATCACTGTGAACATGATCATTTAAGGGAAGAATGTAATACAAAATATCAATACAAAGTGTCAAAACAGAATAAACTCTGCTGCTGCAGCAACAGAGATACAGTCTATAGGTCCCTAAGATATATAGATATCTAATGTATCCATACATTGTTTATGTAGGATATAAGCATGTATATATAACCTAATCATATTGTTTCTTCAATTTAAAAATAGCTGACCGTTTTTTTCCCCCTTCTCTGGGATTACATTCCCAGTTTTGATCTCGGACGTCTGGTCACTTATAGCATATAAGAATATTCTATTACTGTTAAGCCAACTATGAATAATAAAACACGCCAAAAAATGTGTCATTTATCATAGCTACACGTATGACAAAAATCAGCGTGAAAATCAGTGGTATTCAGTGAGGTAAGATTAATTAAATGCGCTGACGGTTCATTGCTCCTGCCAAATGAATTGCACTGGGGGGAGCAGATCACCACTCTAAGATGGCGGCCCCGCGTCTCGTCAGCCCCAGTAGGCAGTAGCGCTCGATGCTGCGTCTACTTTTAAGATGTCTGTGCAAAAAACGCTCACATCCGCCGTGATATCGCGAGAGTTTAGCGCGAATGCACACGCGTTCGTTAGCATCTTTTTCCGAGTAGCGAGGTAAGAAAATCTCTACTTGTGGCATTTTTTCCTTATTTACTCTACGTTTTACTGTCGTGTTTATTGAAAAACTGTTGAGTCGTTATCTCCTCTACATTTTACTGCCGTGCTTATAGGAAAACATGAGATAATTAATGGAGTAACCGCCCACATTAGCTCTCGGTATAGGCATTGTATGTTAGCTAAGGCCGACGTTAGCATTGGTGATGTCGAGCTAAGCACTGTAAATGTCATTATTGCAACCTCTTAATGCGCATACTTTAGTGAATAATGGAAGACTAGTTAGTATCTACTGCTTCAGCGTAGCTCGTTGTTAACATAGGTACTTGCTAACTTATCTACAGCGCTATGATTTAGCATAACTACTTGGGAACAGAGCTACTTGTTAGTCTAGCTACGGATAAGAGCTAAGTTTTAGCCTAGATACTGAGGCACAGAGCTAAGTTTTAGCCTAGATACTGAGGAACAGAGCTAAGTTTTGGCCTAGATACTTAAGAATAGAGCTAAGTTTTAGCCTAGCTACGGAATAGAGCTAAGTTTTAGCCTAGCTACTTAGGAACAGAGCTCAGTTTTAGCCTGGATACTTAAGAATATAGCTAAGTCTTAGCCTAGCTACTTAGGAAGGGGGCTAAGTTTTAGCCTAGCTACGGAATAGAGCTAAGTTTTAGCCTAGCTACTTAGGAACTTAGCTACTTGTTAGCCTAGCTACGGAATAGAGCTAAGTTCTAGCCTAGCTACTTAGGAACAGAGCTAAGTCTTAGCCTAGCTACTTAGGAACAGAGCTAAGTTTTAGCTTAGCTACTTAGGAACAGAGCTCAGTTTTAGCTTAGCTACTTAGGAACAGAGCTAAGTTTTAGCCTAGCTACTTAGGAACAGAGCCAATTTTTAGCCTAGCTACTTAGGAACAGAGCTAAGTTTTAGCTTAGCTACAGAATAGAGCTAAGTTATAGCTTAGCTACTTAGGAATCAAGCTAAGTTATAGCCTAGTTACTTAGCAATAGAGCTACATTTTAGCCTAGCCACTTGGGAAAAGGGCTACTTAGCAATAGAGCTATGTTTTAGCCTAGCTACTTGGGAACACAGCTACTTGTTAGTAGTTAATTGGGAACATATCTACATTTTAGCCTAGCTACTTGGGAACACAGCTACTTGTTAGTAGTTAATTGGGAACATATCTACATTTTAGCCTAGCTACTTGGGAACACAGCTACTTGTTAGTAGTTCATTGGGAACATATCTACATTTTAGCCTAGCTTCTTGGGAACACAGCTACTTGTTAGTAGTTAATTGGGAACATATCTACTTGTTAGTAGTTAATTGGGATTATATCTACGTTTTAGCCTAACTACTTGGGAACAGCGCTATGATTTAGCTTACTTTGTTACCCAACAGCTACTTTAGCTTAGCTTCCTGTGCGTGGAATGCTGATCCAGCTTGAACAGTCCATTGTTGTTGGATCCTTTTTCTTTCAACGTTATTGACCTGAGACGTTTCTTGCATTATCAAATACGTCTTGTGGTCACGTGACTCTCCTTTTCTACATCAAATGTCCTTGTCCACGTAAGGATATTATTTCCTCCTCCTCCTCGTCTCAGCTCCAGTCTGACTTTTGGGCCTGCTTCTGTAGCTTCAATGGCTGTGTGTGTGTGTGAGTGCACGGCAGAGTGTCGGTGGTCTTTGTGGACACGGAGACCACCTTGTCTACTTGTCCTTCATTGTCTTTCAGGACTCTGCTTCCCTTTTTGCTCCAGACTACTTGAACTTGCAGGGATCCTTCCCACCGGACACATCTTGAACATTTCTCGTCCTCTTGCCTCACAGAACCTTTGACTCCCCCCTCCGGCAAGCGTCTCCACTTTGTGGCGCCATGTCTCAGAGGTCGCAGATGGATGGCGCTCAACAAGGCTTCGCTGCGGGTCGAGGGCTCCTTGCCGCTGCAGAGACTCTAAACTTTGGCATGAATCAGATGGCGGGTGGGAATTCTGGGGGGGGCGGTGGAATGGAGGGCCAGGAGAGCAGCTCCCGCATGTCCCGGGGTGGTGGCGGCCAACTTGGCAGCACCATGAAGCTTTTCGCCAGCTTGGGGCTGTCGCCCTCAGATCTGGATGCTCTGGCCCAGATTCCCGAGGAGGACATCAGTGTGGAGACCCTGCCGAAAATCCTCATGCAGCTCAAGAACCGCAAAGGGGACATGGGGCGGGGAGCATCCGCCATGTCCTCAAATGAGTCCTACAGAGGCGGCGGCTGGGACAATGAGGGCAGGATGGGCGGGACATCTTTGAATCAGGGGTCTGGCCTGTCAGATTTTGGTTTCACTTCCCGGCAGGAGGTCTCCCTCAGCCGCGGGCTAGGCTTTAATTACGGCGGTCCCGGCCTGGGAGATGGCGGCAGAGGGAGGTACTCCTCCGAGCTCTCGCACCAGGACTCCTACGGCAACATGCAGGGGGCGTCTATGTCCCAGTCTGCCTTTTTGCAGAGGAGGAGTGGCTCCCCGTCACAAGGAAAAGTTCAAGACTTCTTGGGAGTCCTGCCCCCCATGTTTCCTCACGTGTGCTCTCTTTGCGACTTTGACGTGCATTCCACCATGGTGAGTACCGCCACGCCTCCCTCCGCAGTCACACGGGACCTCAGAGTCGCTGCTCCATCCCATTTGTCCTCTTCCCGTCACAACTTTTTGTCCTTGCACACCTAATGCTAAAGTACAATCTTTGTAAACACAACTACTACTACACTCAGCCGGGAACGCGTGGTTTGTGGTGGCGGCGTAAGCTCGAGTGTTGATTGTGTGTGTGTGTGCGTGCAGGAGTGGAACCAGCATACAAATGGCCTGCGACACACGGAGAACAGGCGTTTGCTGCTCAACATGTGAGTCTTTACGCACGCATGCGCACACACACACTTTGTATTGACCTCCTCTGTGACCCTGCAGATATCCTGAGTGGGACCCAAATGTGGCTTCAGGTCGAAGGTAACACACACACGTTTTGGGAGCATTGGCGTGTTGCTCACATGTTGTATGTGCTCCAGCAACCTCATGGAGTCCACCAACATGTCAGCAGGGTTGCTCGGACCGCCCCCTTCAGGGCCTGGATCGGCAGCCGGGACGATGTCCAGTTGGGGTGAGACAGATCTTTCCTGGGTTGCTGTCAAGAATTCTATACTGACCGCGTTTGTTTGTTTCAGGATCGGGAATGGGATCAGGAAGGGGTTACGGAATGTCCGGGAACCAGTCAGGACACCAATCTGGACCAATCGTGGTCGGTCTTTGTTGATGTTTCATCTTATACACATTAGAACAAAGGTGCCCAAATGTTTTCGGCAGTAAGCCCCGGACTAACACATCAAAGGATGCGGGGGAAATTTTGGTAGATTCACCTTCATAACCAGGCCTGGGCAATTATTTTGACTCGGGGGGCCACATTTAGAGAAAAAAATGTGTCTGGGGGCCGGTGTATCTATTTTTAGGAGCACTAATACAAAACCTCACAATAATGTCTGATTGAATGCTAAAAACGTTATGACAGACCGCCTTAAAAAACATAATGGAATTTTAAATTTTTCTATGAACGATAAAACACTGAATATTGACAAAATATGAACGTCACACCCCCTTTCGATCGACCTATTTTACAATCAAGTGAAACGCAACAAAAATGCAACAAACGGTGAAATATGAACGCGAAGGGTACAAAATAAACCCACCTACAATCTGATGTATGTGATGTATCACTAAGCTTTAGAACTTTGTTGTGAAAATCTCCTTCCGTGTCTGTGGAAACGCTTCCCGCCCACACTGCTTGGTGCCTTATCTGAGCTGCTGTGATGTAGATGACCATAGCTACTAATTAGATGACCATAGTAACTAATTAGATGACCATAGTAACTGGTATATCAGCAATAAGTGCAGATTCCAACCATTGAAATACTTTGTATAGTTCAAGACTTGCGGTCATTAGAAAACATCACTGCACATCATACACTTTCCATCTTAAAGATCTAAAAAAATTATTTGGGAATGTCCGGCCGGCCAGATTGAAAAGCTTAATGGGCCGCATGTGGCCCCTGGGCCTTAATTTGCCCAGGTCTGCTATACACTATATTGCCAAAAGTATTTGGCCACCCATCCAAATGATCAGAATCAAGTGTCCTAATAACTTGGCCCGCAGTGATAGGTGTATAAAATCAAGCACTTAGGCAGGGAGACTGTAAAGCACGTCGCCACTGGACTCTAGAGCAGTGGAAACGCATTCTCTGGAATGACGAATCACGCTTTTCCAACTGGCAATCTGATGGATCAGTCTGGGTTTGGAGGTTGCCAGGAGAACGCTACATTTCAGACTGCTTTGTGTGGAGGAGGAATTGTAGTGTGGAGTTGTTTTTCAGGAGTTAAAGTATCAATGATTGTCACACACACACTAGGTAAGGTGAAATTTGTCCTCTGCATTTGACCCATCCCCTTGTTCACCCCCTGGGAGGTGAGGGGAGCAGTGGGCAGTAGCGGTGGCTGCGCCCGGGAATCATTTTTGGTGATTTAACCCCCAATTCCAACCCTTGATGCTGAGTGCCAAGCAGGGAGGTAATGGGTCCCATTTTTAGTCTTTGGTATGACTCGGCCGGGGTTTGAACTCACAACCTACCGATCTCAGGGCGGACACTCTAACCACTAGGCCACTGAGTAGGTAGAGTTGGGCTGTGCCCCTTAGTTCCAGTGAATGCTTTGAATGCTCCAGGATACCAAAACATTTTGGACAATTCCATTCTCCCAACCTTGTGGGAACAGTTTGGAGCGGGCCCCTTCCTCTTCCAACATGACTGTGCACCAGTGCACAAAGCAAGGTCCATAAAGACATGGATGACAGAGTCCGGTGTGGATGAACTTGACTGGCCTGCACAGAGTCCTGACCTGAAGCCGATAGAACACCTTTGGGATGAATTAGAACGGCGACTGAGAGCCAGGCCTTGTCCACCAACATCAGTGTGTGACCTCACCAATGCGCTTTTGGAGGATAGGTCGAAAATTCCTATAAACACACTTTGCAATCTTGTAGACAGCCTTCCCAGAAGAGTTGAAGCTGTAATAGCTGCAAAAGGTGGACCCACATCATATTGAACCCTGTGGGATGGTACTTCAAGTTCATATGTGAGTCAAGGCAGGTGGCTAATACTTTTGGCAATATAGTGTATACCGTATTTTTCGGAGTATACGTCGCACCTGCCGGAAATGCATAATAAAGAAGGAAAAAAACAGTCGCACTGGAGTATACGTCAAATTTTTTGGGGAAATGTATTTGATAAAAGCCAACACCAAGAATAGACATTTGAAAGGCAATTTAAAATAAATAAAGAATAGTGAACAACAGGCTGAATAAGTGTACGTTATATGAGGCATAAATAACCAACTGAGAACGTGCCTGGTATGTTAACGTAACATATTATGGTAAGAGTCATTCAAATAACTATAACATATAGAACATGCTATACGTTTACCAAACAATCTGTCACTCCTAATCGCTAAATCCCATGAAATCTTATACGTCTAGTTTCTTACGTGAACGAGCTAAATATTATTTGATATTTTACGCTAATGTGTTAATAATTTCACACATAAGTCGCTCCTGAGTATAAGTCGCACCCCCGGCCAAACTATGAAAAAAACTGCGACTTATAGTCCGAAAAATACGGTAGATATTTTTTCAAAGAACTAGAAAATGCAATTTCAGTAGAAAATTTCTGTGAATGCTGAAGAGCCAAAGCCAAACTAAAATGCTAATAGATAGCACAATCCCCAGATAGCATCAAAATAAGAGCACAATGAGCTGAAAACACTAGCACGGTAACGGTACTATGATGACATGTTAATAGCATGCTCATTTTAGCATTGGTGAAATACCAGAGTATATGACACTCAGGTGTACACTTGCTAACTTAGTTTTTAAAGATAGCATGTTAATGTTAGCATGGTAAAATGCTAATTGTAATGTATTACGCTGAGGTGTGTACCTGAAAAATTTGTTTAAAATGCTAGGATGCTAACATTAGCATCCATCTAGTACCAAAATGAGTGAGGTGTACACCAACAACAACAAAAAAAAAGCTAGAATGTTAAGAGGTGTCATTGGTCAGTAACAAAATATTTGACGCTGAGGTCTATACCAGCAAATTTAGCAAAAAAGATATCATGCTAATATTAGAATGCTAACAATTGCGCATCCATCCAGCCATTTTCTACCACTTGTCCCTCTCGGGGGTCAGGGGGGTGCTGGAGCCTATCCCAGCTGCATTCGGGCAGAAGGCGGTGTACACCCTGGACAAGTCGCCACCGCACAGCGTTAAACAGGCATGTGATTTTTCCGTCTAAAGTCGGAATTCCGTCTTTTTTAAGCTCGGGGGAAAAAAAATTATCTCCCGTTTTTCCGTTTTTTTTCGACCCTAAATCAAGATTCGAGACGTAGTTTATATTACGCCGTAGTTGATTGGTCGATATGTTCCTTGTGACCAATCAGGACATCTGTTATGAATGATGACGTTAATAACGTCATCATTCATAATGGTTAATACGGTCATTTTCCATATGTAAACAATGTCGGTTCTCGAGAGAAAGGACGCTTTACGAGTAAAAGAAATTGATAAACATGTCAAAAATAAGTTTCGATGGGACTGGATGGAAAGGGAAATCACTGATACTTTTGGGAAGAAGAAAGTTACGACTTTGTTCGGTGATTTTATTCGGAAAATCGATCGTCCCGGTGTTGTACCGAAATCTGTTACCCATCGGAATTTGTAACTCCAGGGGGCGATGTTCCCATGGCGTTTGTTTGATGGTTAAACGGCAAGCCCAAGGAGGAGGAGAAGAAGAACACTTGCGTAAATGGCGTAAACTATCCTTAATGCTGAATATGTGTAATTTATTAATGCTGTCAGAATTTCAGCATTAATAAATTACACATATTCTGGAAATCAATGACTTACTTTCAATATAGTATGAGTCCATTGTTTCAGCTGTTGATTCTCTCTCACACACATACATTTTCCAATATAGATAAGGATAGTTTACGCCATTTACGCAAGCGTTCTTCTTCTCCTCCTCTTTGGGCTTGCCGTTTAACCATCAAACAAACGCCATGGGAACATCGCCCCCTGGAGTTACAAATTCCGATGGGTAACAGATTTCGGTACAACACCGGAAAGGTTTTGTGCACGTGGTGTCATGATAATATTGACTATGGATCACGAGGTTTCAAGGCTTTGGAAGTACATGCGAAACGCCAAAAACGTATGAAACAACTTGAAGCAAGGAAAACAAACTTTTCACTAGCTGGTACTTTTGGATGTCAACCGAAAGTGAGCAAACCTTACGGACTTCATCTTTTGTTTACATCGACAACTGCCGTAGACATCGAGAGGAAAGATCCACCCACTTCAGTTGCAGACAGGGTTGTTAATAATGAGGTAAGCTAAAAAATATTTGCTTGCGAAATACGCATGTTTGTTTTAAATATTAACCAATTATTGCTTTGCGGAATATAAATGGGTTTTTCTAAAAATAAAAAGCCACGTGAAAATATATTATGAAATTACAGAAATTCAAAGAGTCGCATTATTGATTCCAGTTAACAATTTATTTGAAATAAATTTGCATATAATACTATTTTGTAATATTAAGTTCTTATGTAGTCTGTTGAAACTATTGTCAGTGGTGTAACAATCTTGAAGGTAAATATTTTCACACTTGTTTCATGCAATATGTCAGTTATTATATTATATATATATATATATATATATATATATATATATATATATATATATATATATATATAAAACATTATTATTATTTCCTATTTTCAAATATGAGTAAACAATACTAAACATGTTTAATTATTTTCATAAATGTATATCCTATTTTTGCGAAAAGAATGAAATGTTTACATTACATGAACTGAAGTAATGTGGTAATACTGTAAATAAACTGTAGATAATAACACTGATCAATGTGACACCTGTGGATGTGAAATGAACACAAGATGTAAATATTAGTGACTAAATACTGTTGGGACTGAACCATATACAGGTAAAAGCCAGTAAATTAGAATATTTTGAAAAACTTGATTTATTTCAGTAATTGCATTCAAAAGGTGCAACTTGTACATTATATTTATTCATTGCACACAGACTGATGCATTCAAATGTTTATTTCATTTAATTTTGATGATTTGAAGTGGCAACAAATGAAAATCCAAAATTCCGTGTGTCACAAAATTAGAATATTACTTAAGGCTAATACAAAAAAGGGATTTTTAGAAATGTTGGCCAACTGAAAAGTATGAAAATGAAAAATATGAGCATGTACAATACTCAATACTTGGTTGGAGCTCCTTTTGCCTCAATTACTGCGTTAATGCGGCGTGGCATGGAGTCGATGAGTTTCTGGCACTGCTCAGGTGTTATGAGAGCCCAGGTTGCTCTGATAGTGGCCTTCAACTCTTCTGCGTTTTTGGGTCTGGCATTCTGCATCTTCCTTTTCACAATACCCCACAGATTTTCTATGGGGCTAAGGTCAGGGGAGTTGGCAGGCCAATTTAGAACAGAAATACCATGGTCCGTAAACCAGGCACGGGTAGATTTTGCGCTGTGTGCAGGCGCCAAGTCCTGTTGGAACTTGAAATCTCCATCTCCATAGAGCAGGTCAGCAGCAGGAAGCATGAAGTGCTCTAAAACTTGCTGGTAGACGGCTGCGTTGACCCTGGATCTCAGGAAACAGAGTGGACCGACACCAGCAGATGACATGGCACCCCAAACCATCACTGATGGTGGAAACTTTACACTAGACTTCAGGCAACGTGGATCCTGTGCCTCTCCTGTCTTCCTCCAGACTCTGGGACCTCGATTTCCAAAGGAAATGCAAAATTTGCTTTCGTCAGAAAACATGACTTTGGACCACTCAGCAGCAGTCCAGCTCTTTTTTCCAGGGTCAACGCAGCCGTCTACCAGCAAGTTTTAGAGCACTTCATGCTTCCTGCTGCTGACCTGCTCTATGGAGATGGAGATTTCAAGTTCCAACAGGACTTGGCGCCTGCACACAGCGCAAAATCTACCCGTGCCTGGTTTACGGACCATGGTATTTCTGTTCTAAATTGGCCCGCCAACTCCCCTGACCTTAGCCCCATAGAAAATCTGTGGGGTATTGTGAAAAGGAAGATGCAGAATGCCAGACCCAAAAACGCAGAAGAGTTGAAGGCCACTATCAGAGCAACCTGGGCTCTCATAACACCTGAGCAGTGCCAGAAACTCATCGACTCCATGCCACGCCGCATTAACGCAGTAATTGAGGCAAAAGGAGCTCCAACCAAGTATTGAGTATTGTACATGCTCATATTTTTAATTTTCATACTTTTCAGTTGGCCAACATTTCTAAAAATCCCTTTTTTGTATTAGCCTTAAGTAATATTCTAATTTTGTGACACACAGAATTTTGGATTTTCATTTGTTGCCACTTCAAATCATCAAAATTAAATGAAATAAACATTTGAATGCATCAGTCTGTGTGCAATGAATAAATATAATGTACAAGTTACACCTTTTGAATTCAATTACTGAAATAAATCAAGTTTTTCAAAATATTCTAATTTACTGGCTTTTACCTGTACAGTGATTCATTAGGATAATTGGGTTATGTATGTTCTATTAATGATGTTTTCATGTCTTTAAACACTAAAATATTTTCTTCAAATGGTGCTGTCTTTGTTAATTTTAGCATGTTAAATTGGTGAAAAACCAGGATCTTCGGGGGGCGTTACCCCCCTTGTCCCCCCCCACCAGGGCGCCTGGACCTGGCTGGGGGCCTTCGTCCCCCAGACCCCCGGAAGTTTTTTCAGTCTTTTTCATTGTGGTCAAATCACATGCCTGGTTAAAGAATGAGCTACAGGCCACAAATTGCCCCGAGGCCGCACTTTTCTGTGGGTTCAGATCAGGGGATGCTGTGGTTTGTGCAGCCCTTTGAGGGCGACACAAATAAACTTTAATTGATTGACTTGGGACACCCCTCTTTTACATCATGAGTTCTATGGGGAAAATGTGAGTTTGGTGATGAAGAAGTGAGATGTTTTCGCAGGTGAGGAGCAGGGTCGTGGTGGTCAATTATAACAGGAAGCCCCTCAGCAACAAGACTTTGTTTGCCTTCACGGAACCTTTCGGGCGTCTGCAGGAGCACCTGGTCCTCAATCACAAGGTACACACGGCGGCCACGCCTGCTGTGGACGTTCGCCTTACCAGCAAAGTATTGATGATGCATTGTCCCGCATGTGTCCACAGGCCTTCTTAGAGATGGAGCGTCACGAGGACGCGCAGGACATGGTCAACTACTACCAGCGGAACCCAGCTACACTCTACGGGAAGACTCTCAACTTCTACCTGTCCAAATCGCTTATGGTCATTGAGGTGAGGCCACCGGATGGAACACTCGCACCTTCCGCCGCCAAATATTGACGCGCCCGTTTTGTCGCACCCATAGAAAAACAAGCGAACGTCAGACAGGACGGGCGACGGGCAGTCCTGGGAGGGCAAGGTTGAAGGCAGTAAGGTGGTGTTCGTCTCCAACCTGCCCAGAGAAAAAGAGGAGAGGGACGAGCTGCTGACCATCGCCGCTCGCTTCGGCACGGTCGAGAAACACCTCTTCTTGACCAACCAGGTGATACCCGCACATGCTCTCTGTCACTTCCTGTCCACGCTAACCCTGATGTGTCCGCCAGGCGTTTATCCAATTGGGGACGTCAGAGGATGCGGAGATGATGGTGAAGTACTACACCGTCAACCCCCTCACCATCCGAGGACGACCAGTCGGAGTCTACATGTGCACCAAGTACAAGACCCTCAAGTAAGTCAAAACACCTGGTTGCCATAGCAACATCTCGACATCAACAAAGGGCTCAGGTGCACGTTTCTCCTTCTCTGACGCAGACTCAGCCGCAGATCGGAAAGTGCTGCAGGGAATGGTAGCTGGGGCGGAGCATCAAGAAACACGTCTCAGTCTCCTTCCAGGAGCAGAGATGAAGACAGCAGAGCCCAATCTTCTCCGGAAGATGAAGATGAAGAGGACAAGGAAGGGGAGGAAGTGTCTGGAGTTGTGGAATCGGAGGAGGAGCATACAAGTGAGGCAGATGCAAAGGAGGCGGAGCCCGAGGAAACTGAAGACCGTGTTCAGGAGAAGGTAAGCGGTCCGACGGTAAAACATGTAGGCCTCGACAAGACCCCTGTTCTCAATGGTTGCATCATCCCAGGGTCCTGATGATAAAGATGATGTCACGGCGGAGACTTTGGCAGATGTGGGTGGTGCTACCGTGCAGGCTGAGGGTGGGGAGGAGTCGGAGAAGCAGAAAACAGAACCAGATCCAGGACCAGGAAGTCCTGTGGAACATGAGCCTGAGCAGGTAGCTTCTGCAAGGAGACACCTGTCACACTGCTGTAGGGCTGGGCAATATGGCTGAAAACTAGGGATGTCCGATGCCTTTGTTCAACCAACCTTGCTTCCATACTTCCGCTTTCTTCCGACAAAGAAGAAAAAAAATAGAAGATTTTGTCAAATGCTTTTTTCAATGATATCGATTACATACATCGTGATACTGCATGTATTGGTATCGTTTTATGAACCAGCCCATCACTGTTTTGAGGTCAAAGTTTAAAGCTCACTGCTGGACTTGTCAGGATGACGACTTCCTGGAGAACATGGACGAGTTTGTGACGCTGGACGAACTCGCTGATGATGAAGAGCAACTGGCCGGAAACGAAGGACCGCAGTCTGAGGGCATCGGTAAGCTGTCACATGTCTGGTGTCAAAGAGACGCTTAAATGTCTCATCTTTTGTCTCCTTCCTCCCTGCAGACACGTCGAGGAGAGGGGTATGTATCTGCACGACTTCTGACCCCAGTGGGAACGATGGGAAGTGACCTGTGACCCTTGTTGTCCCGTCAGGGGATGAGGGTGGTCAACGTGGTGGGTTTCAGACGAGGATACAACTTCCTGAATGAGTTGTTGGGACTGGCCAAACCTTTTGGGAAGTTGGTGAGGCATCTGGTCTTGGACCGGAAACCCGAGGTAGAGTGGATTGCTGACTCGGAGACTCGCACCTGCTGACAGCATTCTGACCGATCGTCTCCTTACTTCCTGCCAGGCCTACCTTCAGTTCGCCACAGAACAAGAAGCGCTGGCGATGGTCAAGTTCTACAACAGTAACGTTTCTGCGTCCGTGTGCGGGCGCCCGGTGAGGGTCAACCACTCCATGACGTACCCGACCATCAAGATGCAGGTCAGCCCCTCTTCTCGAACGCCAACCTTGTTGGCGGTGGACCGACCTGACTTCCCGTTCTCACAGCGCAACGCCAGCCGGGTGGTGTACGTGGGTCAGCTGCCCAACGGCAAATATTCCGACAAGGACATCTTCCAACTGGCTGAGCCCTTCGGCAAAGTCCGAAAGTTTTTCCTTAACCGGTTCAAGAGAGAGGTAAGGAACCGTCGGTAGAACATGTCGCCGCAGGCCAACGAGTAACACGTCTTGTTCGCATCCTGGTGCAGTGTTTCCTGGAGATGGAGAGGGCGGAGGACGCGTGTGAGATGGCAGAAGCTTACACATCCAACCAACCAAAGCTGAATGACAGACGACTGCTGGTGTACGTGAGCAGGAAGTACACGCACCTCAAACATGGGTGAGTTTCTTCTTCTTAGAGACCAGACACAGTACTACTTTTTTGTATTGTGGCACTTCCTGTCCGATTAACTGCTTACTCTTTGTGCAGACATCCATGTCCCAGCAAGAGGGATATGAGTAGCTCGCCTTCGAGGTCAGCCAAACATCCCGAAGAAGAACCTCCAGTCAAGAAAGCCAGGAAACAGGAAGAGGAGGCGGCGGTCAAGGAGGATGTTGAGCCATTGAAACAGCAAGAGGAGGAGGCGGTCAAGAATGATGAGCCAATGAATCCTCAAGAGGAGGAGGCGGTCAAGGACGTTGAGCCAATGAACCCTCAAGAGGAGGAGACGGTCAAGGACGTTGAGCCAATGAAACAGCAAGAGGAGGAGGCGGTCAAGGACGTTAAGCAAGAGGAGGAGGTGGTCAGGGACTTCGAGCCAATGAAAGAGGAGGAGGAGGTGGTCAAGGACGATGAACAAATGAAAGAGCTAGAGGTGGAGGTCAGGGCGGATGATGAGCCAATGACACCTCAAGAGGAGATATCCGTCACAGACAAAAAAGAGCAACTGGAAGCCCAGGATGACGAGGCACTCGTGGAGGAAAAGGAGCACATGAAACCTCAAGAGGCGGCGGCAGTCAAGGATGAAGAGGAGCAAATAAAACCTCCGGCAGAGCAGGAGGAAACGAGACCTCTGGATGTAGAGGAGAAAGAAGTCGACATCACACAGAAGGTTCCGGATGTTCCACACCAGAACCAGAAAGTAAGTCTTCATCCGGATTACACTTGTCTCAAACTCGTGACTTCAGACTTTTACTGGATGCGTAACAGTGCTTCGCCACCCACCGTCTGGCAATCCTCACCGCCGTTCTGTCGCGGCGAAATACTGCAGACTTTTACCAGATCTGGTGTAATCACGTGACAAGGGGGTTGTAGTAAAGCCAACCACAAACGGTTCTATCCTTCTAGAGGAGCGGACGCACAAACTTGGTCCTGCCACAATGTCAATTCGCAATCAGTACCCACTGGTACTGGCCATCAATCTGCCAATTTAAGTCTGTGAAGGCATGAAATTGACTCGTGGAAAAGATGACAGTTTTGCCTTGCAGAACCAACCTTTTTTTTCAAATTATTTTTTAGCAAGCGACAACAGTAACATCATCCCGAGCAAGCTTTGCACACACGCACCAGTCTTATTCAACTTGTAACCAGCGCCCGTATCCCCCTATAGCTGCCCGAGATATGCCTGATATAGGATTCTTTAACTCTGGACCTCAAAAATCAGTCTGTCCTCATCCATTTGTGTCAATGAGGTGAGATTAGATCTAGAGATGTCCGATAATATCGGACTGCCGATAAATGCTTTAAAATGTAATATCGGAAATCATTGGTATGTTTCAAAAAAATGTATGACTTTTTAAAACGCCGCTGTGTACAAGGACGTAGGGAGAAGTACAGAGCGCCAATAAACCTTTGCATGCCGGCCCAGTCACATAATATCTACGGCTTTTCACACACACAAGTGAATACAAGGCATACTTGGTCAACAACCATACAGGTCACACTGAGGGTGGCCGTCTAAACAACTTTTAACACTGTTACAAATATGCGCCACACTGTGAACCCACACCAAACAAGAATGACAAAACACATTTCTGGAGAACATCCGCACCGTAACACAACAGAACAAATACCCAGAACCCCTTGCAGCACTACCTCTTCCAGGACGCTACAATATACACCCCTTGCCACCCCCCTCCTCATGCTGCATGTCCCAAATTCCAAGCTGCTGTTTTGAGGCATGTTAAAAAAAATAATGCACTTTGTGACTTCAATAATAAATATGGCAGTGCCATGTTGGCATTTTTTTTCCCATAACTTGAGTTGATTTATTTTGGAAAACCTTGTTACATTGTTTAATGCATCCAGCGGGGCATCACAACAAAATTAGGCATAATAATGTGTTAATTCCACGACTGTATCAGTTGATATCGGTAATTAAGGGTTGGACAATATCGGACATCTCTAATTAGATCCTATATCTTTAGTCCTTGACCTTTTACTTGCTGACTTCATGTGCGTCCCTTTCAAAGTGTGAAATACGATCCGCCTTGGAAACCAAAGTATTTTATTCTGAAAGTAAACAGGATAATTTGTTTGTGTATGACAACACAAGCGAATTTGCGCTAAATGGATCCGTTTGTTACGGCAACCTGGTCGATATGGCAATGTGTGGAAACTGACCCTTTGACCTAAAAACAGAAAAAGACAGCCGCCGTTTTGCTTCCAGTGGAAACCCGAAGTTAGCCTCAAGTCCTTAACGAGTGTGTCATTGTGATGCAGCTGACCGAGGGGGAAGAGGTCGCCATAGAGAATTCTGCCAGCCAGACCGCCCCGCCAGCTGAAGCCAACCCGCACGCCGCGTCTCTACCACTGCCGCCGTTTGACGCCAACAGACCAATCGGTGAGCCTCCCCAGGTGTAATGGCGAAGGCGCAGGTTGACGTGAAAGTGTTTGTGTGCAGGGGTGGAACAGGTGAAGATGGGCTACTACTGCCGCGTCTGTCTCCTCTTCTACTCCAACGAGGAGACGGCCAAGAATACGCACTGCCGCAGCCGGGCGCACTACTACAAGCTTCAGGTGAGGCTCCGCCCACATGGCGTCCAGTGAGAAGGCGGGGCTACTTATCACCATAATTGTTTCTTTCTAGAAACATCTGGAGAAGGAAAAAAGCAAGCAGGAGAAGAAAGGAGCCAAGACGTCTGCGTGACCTCGTCTTCAAACCAACAAGTCGACTTTTGTTCATACTTATTTTATTTACTGATTTAGACTTTGCTTTATTACAAATATAGCGACGTATGTTGTTGTCCTGCTAGCAGTGATGTGATCTAGTCACACTTCCTATCTATCTAAATGTGAACAAGGGTTCGGGATGGGATGATAGGCGGAGGAGTCGGCAATATTCAGCGTTAGTGATTTATGTTGGAATGTTTTTCAAAAATAAATGTTTTACTCTTAAATTTGTCACATGGCTTTATTGTGAAAGGAATGGGAAGTAAAACAAATAAAAAATTTCATTCAGCTCACAATTTTCATCTTCTCCTGAAATGACAAAAAGGCAGATTAAAAAGTTGATTTACACGCACACACTTCTTGATACTTGTATACAGTGCTACCTCAGAATAAGAATTTCACTTGTTTTCTAACAGCTGCTACTTTGACACACACTTGGGGCTAAAAAAAAACAATGTGTGGCTTATTGAAATTAATCGGTGTTTGCCCCCACCAGAACATAGCATACCTTATAAAAAGAAAACAATAGAATGTAGTGTGTACAGCTATGGTAATGCGTACATTCGCACCCACCTGCACAAATGTAACAATCAAAATAAATATGACTTTTTTTTTGTTTACTAGGGCATGCATATATAATATGCATTAGTTTGAACATTTAAAATCAACGATAATAAAAAGGAGATGCTTGGAAATAGCATAAAAATGCCCCAAAACGCGATTCATAGCGTTACTTTTTGGTGTAACCATCATGAGCGTTCTGTTCAGGTATATTTATTTTATATTTTGATAAATAATCATATTTATGTATTACTAAATTTAAATAGGTATTGATCAATCTTTAAGCTGTGTGTATTTGATTACAGTTTGCTTTTGACATCTTATTTAGAATTGTAGTTGAAACTTTTACATCCTTGTGTTGCGCTCATGATGGCGTAACTAAACTAGATTTCATTTAATGATCTTATTTTGAATAGTTATTCCCTTTTTTACATTCGGTAAATTTAAATATTCATTTATAAACATTGAATACATTTCAAATATCAATAAAATGCAATTGCCTTCATCTTATAGGGTAATGTTTAGTTACACCAAGTCATGAGCGTAACACTAAGCTTCATCACTTTGAGTTGTAATATCTCTAATTCTGGTGGTGTTTTATGCTTTGTTCTTTTTGGAACATGTACTATACATATAATACAATAAAGTCCCATATAAAATTATGTTTCTAGCAATACTTTAATTTTGCCTTTGAAAGTAACACTCCAATGTCCATTAGTGGAGCTGTACACTAGTAGAATCAACTAGAGTAGTTTTATGAAGTCATGTAATAATGGAGAGTAAACAGGGTGTACTTATAGCGCTTTTCTACCTTCAACATACTCAAAGCTTTGACTCTATTCCCACATTCATTCACACACTGATGGTGCTCAAGGACACAATGGACGTGACTAGGATGACTCGAACCAGGAACCCTCAAGTTGCTGGCCGCGCTGCCAACCGAGCCACGCCGTCCCCAAAGAGAGCCGCTTTGTCAAACATCTGCAGCCTCTCAATTTTTTCATAGATAAATGTCCATTGTTAGAATATTTTAATGTCCTTGGCTGGCGGTATTGACTCATTATGCTCTATACTCCGACTACTTTGCCAAGTTTACTACACGCTCTGTCATTTGGATTTTCTTTCTTTACAATGCACCCGGAAAGCATTCTGCTCTCATTTTCAGTAATCAAGACATTTAAAAAGAAACATTTTAACAGGAGATTTACCTGCGACTTCTACTTTTGTTTTTCAACATAAAATGATACAATACTAACATCAAAAATAAAGTGTATCAGGTTGAATGAACAGTAGTTACCTGAGAAATTATTTGCAAGAAAATATGTTCAAGTTAAATGAGCAGTGGTTTGATCTGCTACTACTCTTGTTTTAAGAAACTACTACGATAGAGAACATTTCAGCCAAAACACGACAATATAGAGACAACGGAAGTGACAGCGGACAAGTTTCGGAGACGGACCAAGTGGCTGATGCGGAAAGTTAAAAACGGGTGTAATTAACGAAGTTGTAAGTAAAGTTTGACCACTTTTTCAGTCATAAATAATGGTGTTTTTTTTTTTTACTTTCTCAATAATACTAATACACTATGGGCCTGATGTACTAAAGGTTTGTGTGTGCTAAAACACGTGCAAAGCTGATCTGCTAAACGTAGATTGAGTCTGTTAAAGGGGGAACTGCACATTTGTTTACATTTTGCATATTTTTCTAAATCCTTAAGAGAGACAAAAAGACAAAAGGTTGTGTTTATTTTGCATTCTAACATGTAAAAATGGTCTCGTCCCAGGTGGCTAGATGCAGCTAATTGGAGCAATCAATTCTTCCTCTAACTCACTTTAAAAATGCATCCGAAAAGCGCTAACAATCTTGCGTAACCTGTATAATAACCAAACTGTTGTGACATTGTTATTGGAAAAGCGAACACTGAGAAACTTTTTTCTAGCGTAGTAACAAATCGGCGTGCTACGGTATTAGCCGTGAGCTAGCTATGGCGAGAGATAAGCTAGCTTTTTCGTCACACAACACAAGGAATCAGATCACAAAATGATCAAAATATGGTAAATATTGTACATATTACATATTGTTATAAAGGTGTATGTTACTACATTATATATATATACTTGCAGTGTGTATATATATATATATATATACAGTGGGGGCAAAAAGGTATTTAGTCAGCCACCCATTGATTGTCAATGGGTGGCTGACTAAATACTTTTTGCCCCACTGTATATATATATATATATATATATATATATATATATATATATATATATATATATATATATATATATATATATATATATATATATACATATATATATATATATATATACACATACATATATATATATATATACACACACACACACATATATACATATATATACACACATATATATATACACACACACACACACACACACACACACATATATATATATACATACACACATATATATATATATACACACATACACATATACATACATACACACACACCCATCCATCCATCCATCTTCTTCTGCTTATCCGAGGTCGGGTCGCGGGGGCAGCAGCTTAAGCAGGGAAGCCCAGACTTCCCTCGCCCCAGCCACTTCGTCCAGCTCCTCCCGGGGGATCTCGAGGCGTTCCCAGGCCAGCCGGGAGACATAGTCTTCCCAACGTGTCCTGGGTCTTCCCCGTGGCCTCCTACCGGTCGGACGTGCCCTAAACACCTCCCTAGGGAGGCGTTCGGGTGGCATCCTGACCAGATGCCCGAACCACCTCATCTGGCTCCTCTCGATGTGGAGGAGCAGCGGCTTTACTTTGAGCTCCCCCCGGATGGCAGAGCTTCTCACCCTATCTCTAAGGGAGAGCCCCGCCACCCGGCGGAGGAAACTCATTTCGGCCGCTTGTACCCGTGATCTTGTCCTTTCGGTCATAACCCAAAGCTCATGACCATAGGTGAGGATGGGAACGTAGATCGACCGGTAAATTGAGAGCTTTGCCTTTCGGCTCAGCTCCTTCTTCACCACAACGGATCGATACAGCGTCCGCATTACTGAAGACGCCGCACCGATCCGCCTGTCGATCTCACGATCCACTCTTCCCTCACTCGTGAACAAGACTCCGAGGTACTTGAACTCCTCCACTTGGGGAAGGGTCTCCTCCGCAACCCGGAGATGGCACTCCACCCTTTTCCGGGCGAGAACCATGGATTCGGACTTGGAGGTGCTGATTCTCATCCCAGTCGCTTCACACTCAGCTGCGAACCGATCCAGCGAGAGCTGAAGATCCTGGCCAGATGAAGCCATCAGGACCACATCATCTGCAAAAACCAGAGACCTAATCCTGCAGGCACCAAACCAGATCCCCTCAACGCCTTGACTGCGCCTAGAAATTATGTCCATAAAAGTTATGAACAGAATCGGTGACAAAGGGCAGCCTTGGCGGAGTCCAACCCTCACTGGAAACGTGTCTGACTTACTGCCGGCAATGCGGACCAAACTCTGGCACTGATCATACAGGGAGCGGACCGCCACAATCAGACAGTCCGATACCCCATACTCTCTGAGCACTCCCCACAGGACTTCCCGAGGGACACGGTCGAATGCCTTCTCCAAGTCCACAAAACACATGAAGACTGGTTGGGCAAACTCCCATGCACCCTCAAGGACCCTGCCGAGAGTATAGAGCTGGTCCACAGTTCCACGACCAGGACGAAAACCACACTGTCCCTCCTGAATCCGAGGTTCGACTATCCGGCGTAGCCTCCTCTCCAGCACACCTGAATAGACCTTACCGGGAAGGCTGAGGAGTGTGATCCCACGATAGTTAGAACACACCCTCCGGTTCCCCTTCTTAAAGAGAGGAACCACCACCCCGGTCTGCCAATCCAGAGGTACCGCCCCCGATGTCCACGCGATGCTGCAGAGTCTTGTCAACCAAGACAGCCCCACAGCATCCAGAGCCTTAAGGAACTCCGGGCGGATCTCCTCCACCCCCGGGGCCTTGCCACCGAGGAGCTTTTTAAGTACCTCAGCAACCTCAGCCCCAGAAATAGGAGAGCCCACCACAGATTCCCCAGGCACTGCTTCCTCATAGGAAGACGTGTTGGTGGGATTGAGGAGGTCTTCGAAGTATTCCCTCCACCGATCCACAACATCCGCAGTCGAGGTCAGCAGAACACCATCCTCACCGTACACGGTGTTGATATTGCACTGCTTCCCCTTCCTGAGGCGGCGGATGGTGGTCCAGAATCGCTTCGAAGCCGTCCGGAAGTCGTTTTCCATGGCTTCCCCGAACTCCTCCCATGTCCGAGTTTTTGCCTCCGCGACCGCCGAAGCCGCACACCGCTTGGCCTGTCGGTACCTGTCCGCTGCCTCAGGAGTCCTATGAGCCAAAAGAACCCGATAGGACTCCTTCAGCTTGACGGCATCCCTCACCGCCGGTGTCCACCAACGGGTTCTAGGATTACCGCCACGACAGGCACCAACTACCTTGCGGCCACAGCTCCAATCAGCCGCCTCGACAATAGAGGTGCGGAACATGGTCCATTCGGACTCAATGTCCAGCACCTCCCTCGTGACATGTTCAAAGTTCTTCCGGAGGTGGGAATTGAAACTCTCTCTGACAGGAGACTCTGCCAGACGTTCCCAGCAAACCCTCACAATGCGTTTGGGCCTGCCAGGTCTGTCCGGCATCCTCCCCCACCATCGCAGCCAACTCACCACCAGGTGGTGATCGGTAGAAAGCTCCGCCCCTCTCTTCACCAGAGTGTCCAAAACATGAGGCCGCAAATCCGACGACACAACTACAAAGTCGATCATGGAACTGCGGCCTAGGGTGTCCTGGTGCCAAGTGCACATATGGACACCCTTATGTTTGAACATGGTGTTCGTTATGGACAATCTGTGACGGGCACAAAAGTCCAATAACAAAACACCGCTCGGGTTCAGATCCGGGCAGCCATTCTTCCCAATCACGCCTCTCCAGGTTTCACTGTCGCTGCCAACATGAGCGTTGAAGTCTCCCAGTAGAACGAGGGAATCACCCGGGGGAGCACTCTCAAGTACTCCCTCGAGTGAATCCAAAAAGGGTGGGTACTCTGGGCTGCGGTTTGGCGCGTAAGCGCAAACCACAGTCAAGACCCGTTCCCCCTACCCTCTCGCCCACCGGGTTGAACTCCAACATGCAGGCTCTGAGCCGGGGGGCAACAAGAATTGCCACCCCAGCCCGTCGCCTCTCACTGCCGGCAACGCCAGAGTAGAAGAGAGTCCAGCCCCTCTCGAGAGAACTGGTTCCAGAGCCCTTGCTGTGCGTCGAAGTGAGTCCGACTATGTCTAGTCGGAACTTCTCCACCTCGCGCACTAGCTCAGGCTCCTTCCCCCCCAGCGAGGTGACGTTCCACGTCCCAAGAGCTAGCTTCTGTAGCCGAGGATCGGACCGCCAAGTGCCCTGCCTTCGGCTGCCGCCCAGCTCACATCGCACCCGACCTCTATGACCCCTGCTATGGGTGGTGAGCCCATTGGAGGGGGAACCCACGTTGCCTCTTCGGGCTGTGCCCGGCCGGGCCCCATGGGGACAGGCCCGGCCACCAGGCGCTCGCCATCGTGCCCCACCTCCGGGCCTGGCTCCAGAGGGGGGCCCCGGTGACCCGCGTCCGGGCGGGGGAAATGTGGGTCCATAGTTTTTATTTCTCATTGAGGTCTTCGCACACACACGCACACACACACACACACATATATATATATATATATATATATATATATATATATATATATATATATATATATATATATATATATATATATATATATATATATATATATATATATATATATATATATATAAATGTGATGCTCCAGAAACTCAATCTAAAGGAAGGTCAGTTTTGTAGCTTCTGTAACGAGCTAAACTGTTTTCAGATGTGTGAACATGTTTGCACAAGGGTTTTCTAATCATCAATTAGCCTTCTGAGCCAATGAGCAAACACATTGTACCATTAGAACACTGGAGTGATAGTTGCTGGAAATGGGCCTCTATACACATATGTAGATATTGCACCAAAAAACAGACATTTGCAACTAGAATAGTCATTTACCACATTAGCAATGTATAGAGTGTACTTCTTCAAAGTTAAGACTAGTTTAAAGTTATCTTCATTGAAAAGTACAGTGCTTTTCCTTCAAAAATAAGGACATTTCAATGTGACCCCAAACTTTTGCACGGTAGTGTATATATATATATATATATATATATATATGTATACATATATATATATATATATATGTATACATATAAATATACATATATATATATATATATATATATATATATATATATATATATATATATATATATATATATATATATATATATATATATATATATACATACACACACACACACACACACACACAGGTAAAAGCCAGTAAATTAGAATATTTTGAAAAACTTGATTTATTTCAGTAATTGCATTCAAAAGGTGTAACTTGTACATTATATGTATTCATTGCACACAGACTGATGCATTCAAATGTTTATTTCATTTAATTTTGATGATTTGAAGTGGCAACAAAGGAAAATCCAAAATTCCGTGTGTCACAAAATTAGAATATTACTTAAGGCTAATACAAAAAAGGGATTTTTAGAAATGTTGGCCAACTGAAAAGTATGAAAATGAAAAATATGAGCATGTACAATACTCAATACTTGGTTGGAGCTCCTTTTGCCTCAATTACTGCGTTAATGCGGCGTGGCATGGAGTCGATGAGTTTCTGGCACTGCTCAGGTGTTATGAGAGCCCAGGTTGCTCTGATAGTGGCCTTCAACTCTTCTGCGTTTTTGGGTCTGGCATTCTGCATCTTCCTTTTCACAATACCCCACAGATTTTCTATGGGGCTAACGTCAGGGGAGTTGGCGGGCCAATTTAAAACAGAAATACCATGGTCCGTAAACCAGGCACGGGTAGATTTTGCGCTGTGTGTTCCTGTTGGAACTTGAAATCTCCATCTCCATAGAGCAGGTCAGCAGCAGGAAGCATGAAGTGCTCTAAAACTTGCTGGTAGACGGCTGCGTTGACCCTGGATCTCAGGAAACAGAGTGGACCGACACCAGCAGATGACATGGCACCCCAAACCATCACTGATGGTGGAAACTTTACACTAGACTTCAGGCAACGTGGATCCTGTGCCTCTCCTGTCTTCCTCCAGACTCTGGGACCTCGATTTCCAAAGGAAATGCAAAATTTGCTTTCGTCAGAAAACATGACTTTGGACCACTCAGCAGCAGTCCAGCTCTTTTTTCCTTAGCCCAGGTGAGACGCTTTTCGCGCTGTTTCTTGGTCAACAGTGGCTTGACACGAGGTATGCGGCAGTTGAAACCCATGTCTTTCAAGCGTCTCTTGGTGGTGGATCTTGAAGCACTGACTCCAGCATCTGTCCACTCCTTCTGAATCTTCCCCACATTTTTGAATGTTTTTTTTTTCACAATCTTGACCAGGGCGCGGTGATCCCTATCGCTTGTACACTTTTTCTGACCACAGTTTTTCCTTCCCTTTGCCTCTCCATTAATGTGTTTGGACACAGAGCTCTGAGAACAGCCAGCCTATTCAGCAATAACCTTTTGTGTCTTTCCCTCCTTGTGCAATGTGTCGATGGTTGCCTTTTGGACAGCTGTCAAATCTGAAGCCTTCCCCATGTTTGTGTAGGCTTCAGAACTGGACTGAGAAACCATTTAAAGCCCTTTGCAGGTGTTTTGAGTTAATCAGCTGATTAGTTTGTGGCACCAGGTGTCTTCAAAATGTAACCCTTACACAATATTCTAATTTTGTGACACACGGAATTTTGGATTTTCATTTGTTGCCACTTCAAATCATCAAAATTAAATGAAATAAACATTTGAATGCATCAGTCTGTGTGCAATGAATAAATATAATGTACAAGTTACACCTTTTGAATGCAATTACTGAAATAAATAAAGTTTTTCAAAATATTCAAATTTACTGGCTTTTACCTGTAGTGAAGTGAAGTGAATTACATTTATATAGCGCTTTTTCTCAAGTGACTCAAAGCGCTTTACATAGTGAAACCCAATATCTAAGTTACATTCAAACCAGTGTGGGTGGCACTGGGAGCAGGTGGGTAAAGTGTCTTGCCCAAGGACACAACGGCAGTGACTAGGATGGCGGAAGCGGGGATCGAACCGGCAACCCTCAAGTTGCTGGCACGGCCGCTCTACCAACCGAGCTATACCGCCCTGTATATATATATATATATATATATATATATATATATATATTTGTATATATAGATATATATATATATGTGTATATATATATATCTGTGTGTGTATATATGTGTATACATATATATATATATGTATATATATATGTGTGTTTATATATATGTATATATATATGTGTATAAAATACATTTTTCATTATGCATTTTCTTGCGTTTGAGTCGTTCCAGATGCACGAATGGTGGTGATGCGATCCACAGCCTTGTGCACGGAATGAAGTGTCAGTGTTTCTGTTGTCTAGACTGCGATTCAGAAAAGGTGTGCTGCCGGTTCAACACATCGCACAGGTAGGAGCACGATAACGTCAACGTGCAGAAAATGAGTGTCTCAGTGGTAAAAGCACCGTATGAATACAAAATCCTCATTTACCGTCTACACCACTTTTCAATTGCACAAGCGGTCTTGGTAGATCACACGCAACACGCCCACTCATAGTACACAGTATTTTCTTTTTGCACACGCTGTCCAGCGTGTAGTATTTAGGTCTTAGTAAATCAGGCGCTATGTTCATTACACTGTTTTCAACCTTCCGACCGTCTGCTAAATTTAGTCCACTGTCACTTTCATTGTGTCAGCCGCGTCCTTTGTGGCTTGCAGTTGTGTTGCGGCTTGTGTAGTGAAGTGAATTATATTTATATAGCGCTTTTCTCTAGTGACTCAAAGCGCTTTTACATAGTGAAACCCAATATCTAAGTTACGTTTAAACCAGTGTGGGTGGGCACTGGGAGCAGGTGGGTAAAGTGTCTTGCCCAAGGACACAACGGCAGTGACTAGGATGGCGGAAGCGGGGATCGAACCTGGAACCCTCAAGTTGCTGGCACGGCCACTCTACCAACCGAGCTATACCGCCCCATGTATTGTCCTTTGTATTAGTTGTTTAACCGGACACATATATTTGTTTGATCTGTTACTTTTTCTTTATTATACCTGATATTTGTAATGCTATAGTTGATACTTGTAATATTATACCTGATACTTGTAATGTTATGCCTGATACTTGCGTTGTTATACCTGATACTTGTGGTGTTGTACTCGATACCTGTGGTGTTATAGCCGATGCCTGTGGTGTTATAGCCGATGCCTGTGGTGTTATAGCCGATGCCTGTGGTGTTATAGCCGATGCTTGTGGTGTTATAACTGATACTTGTGGTGTTATAACGGATACTTGTGGTGTTATAACGGATACTTGTGGTGTTATAACGGATACTTGTGGTGTTATAACGGATACTTGTGGTGTTATAACGGATACTTGTGGTGTTATAACGGATACTTGTGGTGTTATAACAGATACTTGTGGTGTTATAACAGATACTTGTGGTGTTATAACAGATACTTGTGGTGTTATAACAGATACTTGTGGTGTTATAACTGTTACTTGTAGTGTTATAACTGATACTTGTGGTGTTATAACTGATACTTGTAGTGTTGTACCCGATACTTGTAGTGTTATACCCGATACTTGTAGTGTTATAATTGATACTGGTAGTGTTATAATTGATACTTGTAGTGTTATAATTGATACTTGTAGTGTTATAATTGATACTTGTAGTGTTATAATTGATACTTGTGGTGTTATAACTGATACTTGTGGTGTTATAACTGATACTTGTGGTGTTATAACTGATACCTGCAGTGTTATACCCGATACTTGCGGTGTTATACCCGATACTTGCGGTGTTATACCCGATACTTGCGGTGTTATACCCGATACTTGCGGTGTTATAACCGATACTTGTGGTGTTATAACCGATACTTGTGGTGTTATAACCGATACTTGTGGTGTTATAACTTATACTTGTGGTGTTATAACTGATACTTGTGGTGTTATACCCCATACTTGTGGTGTTATACCCGATACTTGTGGTGTTATACCCGATACTTGTGGTGTTATACCCGATACCTGTGGTGTTATACCCGATACTTGTGTTATACCCGATACTTGTGTTATACCCGATACTTGTGTTATACCCGATACTTGTGTTATACCCGATACTTGTGGTGTTATAACTGATACTTGTAGTGTTATAACTGATAATTATAATGTTATAACTGATAATTATAGTGTTATACCCGATACTTGTGGTGTTATACCCGATACTTGTGGTGTTATACCCGATACTTCTGGTGTTATACCCGATACTTGTGGTGTTATAATTGATACTTGTGGTGTTATAACCGATACTTGTGGTGTTATACCCGATACCTGTGGTGTTATACCCTATACCTGTGGTGTTATACCCGATACCTGCGGTGTTATACCCGATACCTGCGGTGTTATACCCGATACTTGCGGTGTTATACCCGATACTTGCGGTGTTATACCCGATACTTGCGGTGTTATACCCGATACTTGCGGTGTTATAACCGATACTTGCGGTGTTATAACCGATACTTGTGGTGTTATAACCGATACTTGTGGTGTTATACCACATACTTGTGGTGTTATACCTGATAATTGTTGTTATACCTGACATTTGTGGTGTTATACCTGATACTTGTAATGTTATAACTTATACATGTGGTGTTATACCTGATACTTGTAGTGTTATACCTGATACTTGTAGTGTTATAACTGATACTTGTGGTGTTAACTGATACTTGTGGTGTTATAACTGATACTTGTAGTGTTATAACTGATAATTGTGGTGTTACAACTGATACTTGTGGTGTTATAACTGATACTTGTGGTGTTATAACTGATACTTGTGGTGTTATAACTGATACTTGTGGTGTTATAACTGATACTTGTAGTGTTATAACTGATACTTGTAGTGTTATAGCTGATGCTTGTAGTGTTATAATTGCTACTTGTAGTGTTATAACTGATACGTGTGGGTTATACCCGATACTTGTGGTGTTATACCCGATACTTGTGGTGTTATACCCCATACTTGTGGTGTTATACCCCATACTTGTGGTGTTATACCCGATACTTGTGGTGTTATACCCGATACTTGTGGTGTTATACCCGATACCTGTGGTGTTATACCCGATACTTGTGTTATACCCGATACTTGTGTTATACCCGATACTTGTGGTGTTATACCTGATACTTGTTGTGTTATACCTGACATTTGTGGTGTTATACCTGATACTTGTAATGTTATAACTGATACCTATGATATTTGTTTGATCTGGCATTTGTTGTATCTTTTACCTGATACTTGTCGTGGTGCTGGCGGCTGCTGCAGTGTTGCACTTTGGCCTCATCTTCCTCGGCGTAGATGAGCTGACACAAGTTGCAGAAGTAGCCGACAACCGGACGCACAAACTCAGTTCCTGCGAACGACGAACGGTGATCAGCACGGTCGACAATAACAGTGCGAAGGACATGTTTTCAATAGTTTATACACAACGGCACAACAAGCTTAAACGTTTTATACACGATGGCACAACAAGCTTGAACGTTCGAGAAAGCATGCAGCTCTTCAATACATGTTGAGGAAAGATGAACTTTGACCTCTTACCAACAGGCAGGAGAGGTGCAGTGGGGGCACCTGAGGGTCCATCAGCAGTTTTCTGCAAACACAACATGGTCATTGCAGCTCATCGATGGCACAGAGGAACAAGAACAACACACCTGATCTGACTGTGCTTCGGAAGGGTTCTGAACACATGTTTTTGGACTCTCGCCCAATGTTCGACTCCTCTGCTCTCCCTTTCGGATCTTTCCAGGCACAGAGTCGTCCTCAAGAGGTGCGTTTCTCTTCTCACACGGGCCACCTACTAGACTTTGGTTGTGCTTCCAGGAGTCCGTACCTTCAGGATGTTCAATGTCTTTTGAGGAAACACTGTCTCTCTTCCTCTTCTGAGACTTCTCGCCCTCTGACTCAGTCACCATACTCTTCGTGGACTCTGATACTATGTCCTGAGTCTTCTCGCCCTCTGAACTATCCTCCTTCCGACCAGAAGAAAGCTTCTTCTGGCTCTTCCCAGACTCTAACTCTTTATCCAAAGTCTTCCTGTTGTCTGATACTTTGTCCTGAGTCTTCTCACCCTCTAAACTATCCTCCTTCTGACCAGAAGACTTCTTTTTCTGGCTCTTCCCAGACTCTAACTCGTTATCCAAAGTCTTCCTGTCGTCTGATACTTTGTCCTGAGTCTTCTCCCCCTCTAAACTATCCACCTTCTGACCAGAAGACTGCTTCTTGTGGCTCTTCTCAGACTCTAAGTCTTTATCCAAAGTCTTCTTGGACTCTGGTACTTCGTCCTGAATCTTCTCGCCCTCTGAACTATCCTGCTTTCTACCAGAAGACTGCTTCTTCTGGCTCTTCCCAGACTCCAAGTCTTTATCCAAAGTCTTCTTGGACTCTGGTACTTTGTCCTGAATCTTCTCGCCCTCTGTACTATCCTCCTTCCGACCAGAAGACTGCTTCTTCTGGCTATTCCCAGACTCTAAGTCTTTATCCAAAGTCTTCTTGGACTCTGGTACTTCGTCCTGAATCTTCTCGCCCTCCGTACTATCAGCCTTCCGACCAGAAGACTGCTTTTTCTGGCTCTTCCCAGACTCTAACTCTTTATCCAAAGTCTTCCTGGACTCTGATACTTTGTCCTGAGTCTTCTCACCCTCTGAACTATCCTCCTTCGGATCAGAAGACAGTTTCTTCTGGCTCTTCCCAGACTCTAACTCATTATCCATAGTCTTCCTGAACTCTGATACTTTGTTCTGAATCTTTTCGCCCTCTGAACTATCCTCCTTCCGACCAGAAGGGTGCTTCTTCTGGCTCTTCCCAGAATCTAAGTCTTTATCCAAAGTCTTCTTGGACTCTGATACTTTGTCCTGAGTCTTCTCATCCTCTGAACTATCCTCTTTCCTACCAGAAGACTGCTTTTTCTGGCTCTTCCCAGGCTCTATGTCTTTATCCAAAGTCTTTTTGGACTCTGATACTTTGTCCTGAGTCTTGTCACCCTCTGAACTATCCTCCTTCCTACCAGAAGACAGCTTCTTCTGGCTCTTCCCAGAATCTAAGTCTTTATCCAAAGTCTTCTTGGACTCTGATACTTTGTCCTGAGTCTTCTCACCCTCTGAACTATCCTCTTTCCTACCAGAAGACTGCTTTTTCTGGCTCTTCCCAGGCTCTATGTCTTTATCCAAAGTCTTTTTGGACTCTGATACTTTGTCCTGAGTCTTGTCCAACTCTGAACTATCCTCCTTCCTACCAGAAGACAGCTTCTTCTGGCTCTTCCCAGACTCTAAGTCTTTATCCAAAATCTTCTTGGACTCTGATACGTTGTCCTGAGTCTTCTCACTCTCTGAACTATCCTCCTTCCTACCAGAAGACTGCTTCTTCTGGCTCTTCCCAGGCTCTAAGTCTTTATCCAAAGTATTTTTGGACTCTGATACTTTGTCCTGAGTCTTGTCACCCTCTGAACTATCCTCCTTCCTACCAGAAGACAGCTTCTTCTGGCTCTTCCCAGAATCTAAGTCTTTATCCAAAGTCTTCTTGGACTCTGATACTTTGTCCTGAGTCTTCTCACCCTCTGAACAATCCTCTTTCCTACCAGAAGACTGCTTTTTCTGGCTCTTCCCAGGCTCTATGTCTTTATCCAAAGTCTTTTTGGACTCTGATACTTTGTCCTGAGTCTTGTCCCCCTCTGAACTATCCTCCTTCCTACCAGAAGACAGCTTCTTCTGGCTCTTCCCAGACTCTAAGTCTTTATCCAAAATCTTCTTGGACTCTGATACGTTGTCCTGAGTCTTCTCACTCTCTGAACTATCCTCCTTCCTACCAGAAGACTGCTTCTTCTGGCGCTTCCCAGACTTTGACTCACTTGCCAAAGTTTTTCTGGATTTTGACTCAATCTCCTGACTCTTGGCAGACTTCGATTCAATCTCTGAAGTCTTTTTAGATGCTGATTGTTTCTCTTGTGCCTTTTTGTTAGAATCTTCCCTTTCTGGAGTCTTTTGAGAGCTCTTCTTTTTCTCCTGAGACGATGTGGGCGACTCCTTTCTTCCGCGTTTCGACTCATCTTTGTCTCTGTGTTGGTTGCGTGGCCTGCTACTGCCAATCAAGGGCTGGAGCTCGTCAATCTCTGTCCTACGCAAACAGAGAAAGTTAGTGTGGCATCTTTGCGGAAGAGACTCGTGTGCCACTTGTGGTCCTGACCCGCAGTCCAGGCGTGGATATTTTTTGGAGACAAATACATGACATTGCCTCTTGAAGAAAACCTTTAGTTTACGGACGGCTCTCAAAGCCTCTGTGTGGCTCGACATCTCCATGAAGGCCTGAAAGACAAACGTCGTCACATGCTTTTTGGAACAAGCAACGTGTGACAATGACGATGTTTGCTAAGGATGGGTACCAAAACTCGGTTCCATAATGAATGGTATCAACCAGGTCGATAAAAAAATAACCATCTACTAACTATTCAATTCGGTTCATTTCTTGGTGTGAAAATTCGATTTCAATGGATTCTCATAAAGTATAGTACTTAATTTGTTTTCATGTAAAGAAAACCCTGATTTTATTTTGCCATGTCAGTGTGTCACTATCAATTACATGTAGGGAATACCCACAGTAGCGTCTTGTCAGTAGCAATCCAACGGAAAAACTGCCACTCTTTTCAAACTTTATTGCCGACCTCACAAACACACAAAACTTTTTCATTATGCTCCAATCACGGTCACATTCAGCGAGGTGCGTTCACAAATAGCTATGGTACTGAAACAGCGTTGCTTAATGGCAACGCAACTGACCTAAACGGTAGTAACCAGGGGCCGTATTTATCAAGCGTCTTAGAGTCCCATTTTACACTTAAGTCCTGAGAATTTGCGAAATTTAGTCTTACTCTCAAACTTAAGAATAAAAGCTATTCATCATCTTTCTTAAGTCTAAGAATCACTCCTACTCTTCACGATATTTAAGAGACCTTCAGAGGTGTCCTAAGTGGTTAGGAGTTGCCAGCGGGGGATGGCACTGAGGCGAGAGAGACGTGCGCGAACGTTCAGGGAGCGGAAGGATGTCCTGGCTTTGTTTGATGACGAGCAGCTGATCAAACGGTATCGTTTAGACAGAGCGGGTATTTGTTTTATATATATATATATATATTATATATATTATTATATATAGAGCCACCCACACCAGTTTCAAATTAGTTGCCTAATTAATGAATTGGAAAGAAAAGGAAACATTTATTTTTGATTCATTGCCAATATTGTTTGTTTGTTTTGTATTACTTTGTAGTTTATTGTCAAAATATACACTCCCATTGTCCACTTAAATATCCATCCATCCATCTTCTTCCGCTTATCCGAGGTCGGGTCGCGGGGGCAGCAGCCTAAGCAGGGAAACCCAGACTTCCCTCTCCCCAGCCATTCGTCCAGCTCCTCCCAGGGGATCCCGAGGCGTTCCCAGGCCAGCCGGGAGACATAGTCTTCCCAACGTGTCCTGTGTCCCGTGGCCTCCTACCGGTCGGATGTGCCCTAAACACCTCCCTAGGGAGGTGTTCGGGTGGCATCCTGACCAGATGCCCGAACCACCTCATCTGGCTCCTCTCGATGTGGAGGAGCAGCGGCTTTACTTTGAGCTCCCCCCGGATGGCAGAGCCCCGCCACCCGGCGGAGGAAACTCATTTCAGCCGCTTGTACCCGTGATCTTGTCCTTTCGGTCATAACCCAAAGCTCATGACCATAGGTGAGGATGGGAACGTAGATCGACTGGTAAATTGAGAGCTTTGCCTTCCAGCTCAGCTCCTTCTTCACCACAATGGATCAATACAGCGTCCGCATTACTGAAGACGCCGCACCGATCCGCCTGTCGATCTCACGATCCACTCTTCCCTCACTCGTGAACAAGACTCCAAGGTACTTGAACTCCTCCACTTGGGGCAGGGTCTCCTCCGCAACCCGGAGATGGCACTCCATCCTTTTCCGGGCAGGAACCATGGACTCGGACTTGGAGGTGCTGATTCTCATCCCAGTCGCTTCACACTCAGCTGCGAACCGATCCAGTGAGAGCTGAAGATCCTGGTCAGATGAAGCCATCAGGACCACATCATCTGCAAAAAGCAGAGACCTAATCCTGCAGCCACCAAACCAGATCCCCTCAACGCCTTGACTGCGTCTAGAAATTCTGTCCATAAAAGTTATGAACAGAATGGGTGACAAAGGGCAGCCTTGGCGGAGTCCAACCCTCACTGGAAACGTGTCCGACTTACTGCCGGCAATGCGGACCAAACTCTGGCACTGATCATACAGGGAGCAGACCGCCACAATCAGACAGTCTGATACCCCATACTCTCTGAGCACTCCCCACAGGACTTCCCGAGGGACATGGTCGAATGCCTTCTCCAAGTCCACAAAACACATGTAGACTGGTTGGGCAAACTCCCATGCACCCTCAAGGACCCTGCCGAGAGTATAGAGCTGGTCCACAGTTCCACGACCAGGACGAAAACCACACTGTTCCTCCTGAATCCGAGGTTCGACTATCCGGCGTAGCCTCCTCTCCAGCACACCTGAATAGACCTTACCGGGAAGGCTGAGGAGTGTGATCCCACGATAGTTAGAACACACCCTCCGGTTCCCCTTCTTAAAGAGAGGAACCACCACCCCGGTCTGCCAATCCAGAGGTACCGCCCCCGATGTCCACGCGATGCTGCAGAGTCTTGTCAACCAAGACAGCCCCACAGCATCCAGAGCCTTAAGGAACTCCGGGCGAGGAGCTTTTTAACTACCTCAGCAACCTCAGCCCCAGAAATAGGAGAGCCCACCACAGATTCCCCAGGCACTGCTTCCTCATAGGAAGACGTGTTGGTGGGATTGAGGAGGTCTTCGAAGTATTCCCTCCACCGATCCACAACATCCGCAGTCGAGGTCAGCAGAACACCATCCTCACCATACACGGTGTTGATAGTGCACTGCTTCCCCTTCCTGAGGCGGCGGATGGTGGTCCAGAATCGCTTCGAAGCCGTCTGGAAGTCGTTTTCCATGGCCTCCCTGAACTCCTCCCATGTCCGAGTTTTTGCCTCCGCGACCGCCGAAGCCGCACACCGCTTGGCCTGTCCGTACCTGTCTGCTGCCTCAGGAGTCCTATGAGCCAAAAGAACCCGATAGGACTCCTTCTTCAGCTTGACGGCATCCCTCACCGCCGGTGTCCACCAACGGGTTCTAGGATTACCGCCACGACAGGCACCAACTACCTTGCGGCCACAGCTCCAATCAGCCGCCTCGACAATAGAGGCGCGGAACATGGTCCATTCGGACTCAATGTCCAGCACCTCCCTCGTGACATGTTCAAAGTTCTTCCGGAGGTTGGAATTGAAACTCTCTCTGACAGGAGACTCTGCCAGACGTTCCCAGCAAACCCTCACAATGCGTTTGGGCCTGCCAGGTCTGTCCGGCATCCTCCCCCACCATCGCAGCCAACTCACCACCAGGTGGTGATCGGTAGAAAGCTCCGCCCCTCTCTTCACCAGAGTGTCCAAAACATGAGGCCGCAAATCCGACGACAACTACAAAGTCGATCATGGAACTGCGGCCTAGGGTGTCCTGGTGCCAAGTGCACATATGGACACCCTTATGTTTGAACATGGTGTTCGTTATGGACAATCTGTGACGGGCACAAAAGTCCAATAACAAAACACCGCTCGGGTTCAGATCCGGGCAGCCATTCTTCCCAATCACGCCTCTCCAGGTTTCACTGTCGCTGCCAACATGAGCGTTGAAGTCCCCCAGTAGAACGAGGGAATCACCTGGGGGAGCACTCTCAAGTACTCCCTCGAGTGAATCCAAAAAGGATGGGTACTCTGAGCTGCGGCTCGGCGCGTAAGCGCAAACCACAGTCAGGACCCGCCCCCCCGACCCAAGGCGGAGGGAAGCTACCCTCTCGCCCACCGGGTTGAACTCCAACATGCAGGCTCTGAGCCGGGGGGCAACAAGAATTGCCACCCCAGCCCGTCGCCTCTCACTGCCGGCAACGCCAGAGTGGAAGAGAGTCCAGCCCCTCTCGAGAGAACTGGTTCCAGAGCCCTTGCTGTGCGTCGAAGTGAGTCCGACTATGTCTAGCCGGAACTTCTCCACCTCGCGCACTAGCTCAGGCTCCTTCCCCCCCAGCGAGGTGACGTTCCACGTCCCAAGAGCTAGCTTCTGTAGCCGAGGATCGGACCGCCAAGTGCCCTGCCTTCGGCTGCCGCCCAGCTCACATCGCACCCGACCTCTATGACCCCTGCTATGGGTGGTGAGCCCATTGGAGGGGGGACCCACGTTGCCTCTTCGGGCTGTGCCCGGCCGGGCCCCATGGGGACAGGCCCGGCCACCAGGCGCTCGCCATCGTGCCCCACCTCCGGGCCTGGCTCCAGAGGGGGGCCCCGGTGACCCGCGTTCGGGCGAGGGAAGTCTGGGTCCATAGTTTTTATTTTTCATTGAGGTCTTCGAGCTGCTCTTTGTCTGATCCCTCACCTAGGACCAGTTTGTCTTGGGAGACCCTACCAGGGGGCATAAAGCCCCCGGACAACATAGCTCCTAGGATCATTGGGACACGCAAACTCCTCTACCACGGTAAGGTGGCAGCTCAGAGAGGAGCCACTTAAATATTTCTAAGATATTTCTTTATTCTTAGACAAGGGATTCCCTTCCGTGATTGGTCATTTCTATGGACACAGAAATTACGTCACCTAAAATTCCGTTTACGGCACATAGTAATGTCGTAATGAAAGTGTGAGTAAGACGCTTGATAACTAACTTTTAAGTGCAGCTTTCAGCGAATAATTTCTTTACTCATAAGTCAACTTTTAGTAGACTTCTTAGGAGTAATTCTAAGAAGCTTGATAAATACGGCCCCAGATCCATAAAAAGTAACTGAAATGTGAATCTCACAGACACCCACAACTTAATATGATTAATTTCTAGGGGTGACGATTTGATTTAGAATTGATTCTCAATTCAAACCGATTTACGCCATACTTTATTTGGTGTGTAAACTATAACGAAACCTTTTCATTAGTAGTTTTCATCAGCAGTAGTGTCCAAACTTGGGGGCCGCATTGGGCTAAAAAAAAAATTGGTCCGGGGGCTAAGAGCCGACTGCTCGTAAACTATATATATATACACACACACACACACGGCCGATACTGTGTGTGTATACATACATACATACATACATACATACATACATACATACATACATACATATATATATATATATATATATATATATATATATATATATATATATGCATATATATATATATATGCATATATATGCATATATATATATATATATATATATATATGCATATATATATATATATATATATATGCATATATATATATATGCATATATATATATATATATATATATATATATATATATATATATATATATAACTAAATACATATTACATTTATATAATGGATATATAACTAATATAATTGGATATTAGGAGTATGTGAAAGTTCGACTCCTACTTTGTATTACACTTACGTGACGACCTCCTTAAAGTTTTTTAATCAATCAGAAATGTCAAGCAGCTAAAATGCGCAAAACATTGTGGAGAGTGTTTTGCATTTATCCCATCATGCATTGCAGGGGATTTTAAATGGGTGTAATTTTGAATTATTTGTTGTGCTTGGACGTATTTAATAATATCCACAAAATTCAGTGAGCAGATTGTTATGTGTGACCATGTATGTTGACGTTGTGTGCAATGTTCCCTCTAATTTTTCATGTGTGTGAGCAAACGCCAAAACTCCCTGAGCATTCAGTGGAGCCCATGTGAGCAACATCAGACATGCACACTGTGGCTACACCAGCAGCACACCTGTCCCAAACCTGACTAAATAACAACTTAAATCCCCATCCATCCATCCATTTTCTACCGCTTGTCCCTTTCGGGGTCGCGGGGGGTGCTGGAGCCTATCTCAGCTGCATTCGGGTGGAAGGCGGTGTACACCCTGGACAAGTCCCCACCTCATCGCCAACACAGAAAGACAGACAACATTCTCTTATTATTATAATCAAATGACAGCGGTCATTGCCATGAGGTTATTTTCTAATATACCGTAATTTCCGGACTATAAGCCGCACCTGACTATAAGCCGCACCAGCTAAATTTAGAGGAAAATACAGATTGCTCCATATATAAGCCGCACCAGACTATAAGCCGCAGGGTTTTGATGTGTAATTACCGTAGTATATAGGGGTTCCTGCTACCACGGAGGGGATTGTCGGGACAGAGATGACTGTTTGGGAACGCAAAGCGTCCCATTTATTAACAATAAATCTTTCAATCATTCAATCAAACTTTCACATCTTTGACATGGCGAACAGCATTCGTGCAGAGTACAAATAATACAACGGTGCAAAGTAATACAAAGTGCTCGCCTGTACGTTATCAAAATAACCAGCCGGTATATGAAAAGTCAGCCTTTAATCATTGTGTCATCGTCTTCCTCCTGCGTACTAAAACCACCGAGGGCCAGATTCCGTATTAAACTTGTGACGTCTCGCGGGCCAAAATGAAATCGCAGGCAGGCCGCAATTGGCCGGCAGTTTGGACACCTCTGGGTTACAGGTTACAAAAGCTTCTCTTGGCTGCAGCGAGTAAGAAAGAAGATGGCCTAAAAAAACATTTTAAAAAATCGCTTCTTGAACATTTTCAAACAATGCAGAGTGTCGGATGTGCTCTTGCCTCACTAAGATTGAGTATCGAGTTTGGTACTTTTATAGGCACCGACTGAATCCGTCGGTACTACTACTATCAATTCACGTAAAATCAAACTGTGGCCATTTTGTGCCTTTTTGTTGACTATGATGCACAGGACGTTACGTCCGGTTGCAGACTAAACAGCAGCTCAAAAAAACTATCAGTCAAGCAGCACTCAGGGTGAACTCAGCCAAACTCCTTCTAAGTCATGTTGCAATTTTCAACACCAACAAAGCAAAGTATGCTTGGCAAAAAACACTCTGACGTAAAATAAGGCTCCACACTTCCAAAATGCGCTAGCTAGGGCTGGGCGATATATTAGGTTTGTAAGATATATTGATATATTTTTAAACAAGATAGGAATTAAGAAAATATCGTAATATCGATATAATTTATTTCACATTAAAATGACCAAACGCCGCTTATGTGTTATGTTCCTTGATCTCCCCCATGGGCTACTAAACCCTTCCCCTTCCTCCTTCCGAGACATGCTTGCACGAATAAGAACATCCATGATTAGTTGGTTGTTTACTATGATGAGTCACGATTAGGGATGATACTCGAAACCGGTTTTCCCGGTTGTTTGATAAGAAAAGAACCGAGTCCTCGGACTCGAATCCCTTTTTGAGAACCGGTACCCGTTATCGAGACCACTATAGTAAAGGAAAAGAGTTGATTCTTTATTCGAATCCCGTCCCGACCAGAAATGCTCCGTGGGACATCACAAGAAATGACGTCATGTAGCTCAGTCATTAGGCGCAGATAGCGAAAGCAGGAAAACAATGGACGGGAAAAAGCGCTCCAAGGTGTAATAATGATCAAAACAAAAGCTAAAATACATCGAATAACTTTACTGAGAGATTTTAGCAGGGTAAGACACATGACGAACACTTTTACGACCAACCGGAAACATAGCAACCAGGCTAGCAACGCACCTCCTTTACGGCAGCTGTCGCAACGTTCTTAAAACAACCGCAGCACATCCATATATGACATCTCCCTTTTTTAACTTTTGTTTTTCTTTCCTTGTAAACAAAACAAAATCACACTGTAGATGTGTTGTCTGTCTAATTATAAATAATGCAGACGAGGCGTGTTGGCTGAGTTCTTGACGTTTACTTTCACAGCGTGGCAACATGCAACACTTTTCGGGGCTACCGAGCATGCTCGTAACTCCCGTTGCATGCTGGGTAGTGTAGTTGTTATATTCTCTAGCTCATAAAATTTTCCCCCCTATAAAGAAATAATGTTAACTCAATAAAGTGTATTTCTTTTTTTAGCTTTAACTTTTCATTTTTTAGCATTGTAACCACATTTGCAAACAACTTTTCTCTTCATAGAATGTTCTTTCAATAAAGAAATAAAGTGCAAAAATGTCAAAGCATCATAACAAACAGTTATGTCAAATAGCAGCAGAAGTGCACTTTTTGGAGAGCTGTATTATTTTCGGTTTTGTGCCCAAGGGACTGATTTTATTTAACACTATATTATTATTTATACACCTATAGTGATCACAGAGACAGGTTGTTTTTGTGTTACTGTATATATTTTTTTCTCTGAAAAATCCCACTTAATATACTTTGGGTAACAACAGTCAATATTTATTTATTTTATTTTATTTTTTTAGGTGGGTAACAGTCAATATTTATTTATTTATTAGATTTTATTTTTTTATTATATAATAAAAGTGAGCTTTTGTTAAACCAAATATTGTGTGTTTTTTTCCATATACAACAACCTATCTGGACTCGATAAGAGAATCGATAAGGAATCGGTTCGATAAGAGGATTCGATAATAGGCTCGAACTCGATAATTCCTTATCAAACATAATCCCTAGTCACGATTGGTTGAGATTATGGCAAAACATTAGGGACAGGCCAATCAGAGGCAAGATACGGCAGGTCATGGAACCAGGAAGAGAAATCACAACAGACATCCCAAATGACAACGAGAGAGTCGTAGAAGAGAAGAGGGAATATTGAAGCGGGCGATTTATACAGTCGTGGTCAAAAGTTTACATACACTTGTAAAGAACATAATGCCATGGCTGTCTTGAGTGTCCAATCATTTCTACAACTCTTATTATTTTGTGATAGAGTAATTGGAGCACATAATTGTTGGTCACAAAAACATTCATGAAGTTTGGTTCTTTTATGAATTTATTATGGGTCTATTGAAAATGTGAGCAAATGTGCTGGGTCAAAAGTATACATACAGCAATGTTAATATTTGCTTACATGTCCCTTGGCAAGTTTCACTGCAATAAGGCACTTTTGGTAGCCATCCACAAGCTTCTGCTTGAATTTTTGACCACTCCTCTTGACAAAATTGGTGCAGTTCAGCTAAATTTGTTGGTTTTCTGACATGGACTTGTTTCTTCAGCATTGTCCACACGTTTAAGTCAGGACTTTGGGAAGGCCATTCTAAAACCTTCATTCTAGCCTGATTTAGCCATTCCTTTACCACTTTTGATGTGTTTGGGGTCATTGTCCTGTTGGAACACCCAACTGCGCCCAAGACCCAACCTCTGAAATGATGATTTTAGGTTGTCCTGAAGAATTTGGAGGTAATCCTCCTTTTTCATTGTCCCATTTACTCTCTGTAAAGCACCAGTTCCATTGGCAGCAAAACAGGCCCAGAGCATAATACCACCAACCAGCATGCTTTACGGTAGGGATGGTGTTCCGGGGATTAAAGGCCTCACCTTTTCTCCTCCAAACATATTGCTGGGTATTGTGGCCAAACAGCTCAATTTTTGTTTACATACATCGAGTTTAAGTAAAAATATATCGAGATATACTTTTTCGTCCATATCGCCCAGCCCTAGCTTGATGCTAATTTACATTGGATTTGCCATAGCCAGTTTACGATTAGCATTAGCGATTTTACATGGCAAGTACTCTGCCTTTCACTCAAGTGCACCTGGGATAGGCTCCAGCCCCCCCCCGCTACTCCGAGAGGGACAAGCGGTAGAAAAATGGATGGATGGGATGGTACTGGGTAGTACCAACAAAATTCAGTCAATACCCAGAATTTGGTAGCTATCCCTAGGTAGATTCCAGGTAACACTGCCTAGCTTTTATTTTGAATCTGACTTAGGAAGTCACTGTGTTCAGGTTTTGTCAATAGACAGGAGTTATGTTGTGGTTTCAATGATGACATTTCTAAATTCTACAAGACATGTGGACAGGACTTGACGAGTTGGTTGAGTTTGTCGACATAAACAGGAATGACTTAAATGGGCTGCACTGTAAAAACAATTGTTTTTCATACCCTCTGTTGACCTTGCAAAATGAAGCGGCGCACTGGCTTCCCGTGTCTTTTAAAAAGACCGATGAAGTCTTTGGCTTTGTAATAGTTATTCGGCAGATGCAGTATGGAGACCACTCGAGACTTCTGCTGATGGAAAACAACAAGCCCGTGAGCAACTTGCCTCAACAAAACGACAACAAACAGGTGGTAGAGGCTGAGTACCTGCACATTCTCATCTTCTTCACCTGCGGTTCAATCATACAATTCGTGAATGACAGTTTTTCAACACAAACATCAAATAGGTCGCAAGAAGCGTCCATACCTTTGTCGCTGCTCTGCACCTCTCCTACTTCATCCAGTGTGATGCAGTCATCCAAGTCCACTGGGAAGTCTGCTTCCCGCTGCAGGAACACACACACACACTAAAAAGTCAATATGTGTGCCACCAGCAATCATTTGTAGGAAGTATCAATATCTATGGAAGCCGATTTACGCCACTCAAAAATAAAAAATACCAAAATGGTGATTCATAATTACGAGATTAAAAAAGTAATAATTATGAGATAAAAAATCGAAATTATGAGATAAAAAGACAACATTTTGAGATAAAAAGTCCCAAGAAAAAAAATCAAAATTATGACATTAACAAATCAGAATTATGGGATAAAAAGTCAGAATTATGAGATAAAAAGTAGGAATTATGATAAAAGTCATCATCAGATAAAAAGTCGAAAATATTAGATGAAAAGTCGAAATTATGAGATAGTTATAATTATGACGTAAACAAATCTGAATTATGAGATTAAAGTCAAAATTATTAGATACAAAGTCAAAATTATGAGATAAATCAAAGTTATGACATAAGTCATAATTATGAGATAGTCATAATCATGACATAAAAAATCTAAATTATGAGATAAAAAGTCATAATTAAGATCAAAAAGTTATAATAATAAGATCAAAAATCGAAATTACAAGATAAAAAGTCAGAATTATGACAAGTCATTATCAGATAAAAAGTCGAAATTATTAGATAAAGTCAAAATAATGAGATAGTTATAATTGTGTCGTAAAAAGTCTGAATTATGAGACTAAAAAGTCAAAATTATTAGATACAAACCCCATTTCCATATGAGTTGGAAAATTGTGTTATAAAAACGGAATACCAATATTTGCAAATCCTTTTCAACCCATATTAAATTGAATGCACTACAAAGACAAGATATTTGATGTTCAACTCATAAACTTTTTTTTTGGTTGCAAATAATAATTAACTTTGAATTTCATGGCTGCAACACGTGCCAAAGTAGTTGGGAAAGGGCATGTTCACCCCTGTGTTACATGGCCTTTCCTTTTAACAACACTCAGTAAACGTTTGGGAACTGAGGAGACACATTTTGAGATAAAAAGACAATTATGAAATAAAAAGTCATAATTATAAAATAAAACGTCAAAATTAAGGAATGAAAGTCATGAGATAAAAAGTTAAAATTATGAGATAAAAAGACAATTATGAAATAAAAAGTCATAATTGAGAGATAAAACATCAAAATTATGGAATGAAAGTCATAAAATAAAAAGTTGAAATAATTAGATAAAAAGTCGAAATTATGAGATAAAAAGTCATAATTATGGTATTAAAAAGTCATAATTGAATAATGGGACAAAAAGTCAAAATTGTGAGATAAAGTCATAATTATGATATAAAAAGTCTAAATTTTCGAATAGTCATAATTATGAGATAAAAAGTCACAATTATTAAAGAAGAAAGTTATAATTATGCGATAATCCACCTGGAAGCATGGCACAGACCAGCTGTTGTTCAATGAGTTTCATTCTTTCCATATCAGAGCCTTTTCTTGCTTGAAATACATTTGCCAAATATAATTCCACATGAAATTGCAAGGAAAAGAAAAATATCCTCAGTTGTAAAGCCACATCCAAGCCACATCTAAAATAATCCTCAATGTTTTCACCACCCATGTCTGAGGAGAGCTCATGCCAAAGAGCTGCTACTGTAACTGTTGTGTAAAATATCTCATAATTTCAACTTTTTATCTCAACATTTCGATTTATCATCTCATAATTTTGACTTTTAATGTCATAATTGTGACTTTTTATTTCAAGATTTCAACTTATTTCAAAATGACGGCTTTTTATCTCATTATTATTACTTTTTATCTCATAATTTCAACACTTATTTCTTAATTTCAACTTTTTAATTACCCATCCCTTCATCCATTTTCTACCGCCTGTGGGTGTTTAATTAACTTTTTTTTTTAGTGGCGGAAACTGGCTTCCATACGTTAAAGAAAAATCAGTATGATTTTAGTGAAGTGAGGAGAATTATATTTATATAGCGCTTTTTCTCTAGAGACTCAAAGCGCTTTACATAGTGAAAGCCATTATCTCCATCTTTAAGCTAGATTTAAACCAGTGTGGGTGGCACTGGGAGCAACGAGCGCGGCCACCGCTGCTGCTCACTGCTCCCCTCACCTCCCAGGGGGTGGAACAAGGGGATGGGTCAAACGCAGAAAGTAATTTCACCACGCCTAGTGTGTGTGTGACTATCAGTGGTACTTTAACTTAACGTGGGTAAAGTGTCTTGCCCAAGGATACAACAGCAGTGACTAATATGGCGGGAGCTGAAATCGAACCTGGAACACTCCGGTTGCTGGCACGGCCGCTCTACCATCTGAGTACCCCATTATATCAGCTGGCTCCCTGCTAAGTGATACCAATGAAGATGCTCGGATGGCGATATTAAGAGTCCTAACCTCGTTGTTGGTCTTTTCTTCGCCGTTAGAATGTTGCTCTTTGTCGAGCTTCTCACCATCAGCCTTCTCTTCCTCTTTTTCACCTGAAAACACTTTGAACCATCACCTATTTGGAACGGTGTATAGATGAGTTGTCTTTTCAAGAGAAGATCCACCTTCAACTTTCGACAAGCAGTCTTCAGTATCAATTTCTTCCTCTGTGTCCATTTCTTCTTCAGCTTCCTCCAAAGTTTCCAGATCATCCTCATCCAAGGGTTCTCCATCCTCGCCAATCACCTCCATCCCCTCAATGTCGCTGTCCTCTCCAGAAAAGCTTCTGCAAAAATCAGGTGGACACGTGTACGTTTAAGCTGCTGTGACCACACTGGACCTCCTCTTTACCAGCCACAAATTGCCTCAACTGCTTGACATCATGCTTGTTTTGGAACTTTGTCCAACATCCACAATCTCTATGAGAGACAAGAACACACATCTTTCCCTTTCCTGGGCGCTCCAGATAGTAAAAAAACTTTCAGCAGTTAACAACGCAGATAATGGGGAGTCTGCTACACTGCCTAAAAAGACCTCATCCTAAAACGTAGGGCTGGGCGATATGGTATATGATATTGTATCACGATGAAGTGTTTTATATTTTTATAAATTTTTTATTTCAAATGTAACCTTCCTCTGATTATAATCCCCTCAGCTATGCTAGGAAATGTCCGGGAGGTGGCAGTAGTGGGGCAGTACAAGTACCTAGGAGTCCACTTGAACAGCAGACTGGACTGGAAGGACAACAGCAAAGCTGCATACAAGGACATGAGCAGACCTTTTTTTCCTGAGGGGGCTTAGGTCCTTTAATGTGTGCAGCAAGCTGTTGGAGATCTTTTTTTCAGTCTGTTGTGGCCCAGTGCCCTGTACTTTGCAGTGGTTTGTTGGGGGAGCAGCACCAGCAAAAGGGACTTAAACTGGATTGACAAATTGATCCGGAAAGCCGGCCAAACTATTGGTACGCAGTTGGAGGCGTTTGTGTCAGTGAGGGACAGGAGGACACTGGACAAACTGCTCGCCATCAAGGACAATCCTGCCCACCCACTCCACCAGACAATTGAGGGACAGCAGAGCTCATACTCCCAACAGGCTCCTTCAGCTTTGTTCCCACCGTGTTTGATTCAAAAACTCCTTCATTCCGCACTCCATCCAGCCGTATAATCACTCGCCATACAGCAATAGATGATATCTATCTATTACCTGACCGCTTCTATGTTAGCTACCTCTCTTTGTTTATAATGTATATTTTCTGCTGGATCTACTCTCTATTTTATGCTGCCCTTTTTTTGCTGCAGCTGTTACATATACTGTAATATTGTACGTGGTAATTGGGATGTTATATATTGTATATATTATATAAAAATATAATATAATTAAAGCTGCAAGCATCGATGGACGGGACCGACTTTGAGGGCTCATAAAATCCAAACCGGAGCAGTAATTAAAACTCTTTCATCAACTTTTAATCAGAAGGGTTCAATCTCTCTCCTGTGCTAATTTGAAGCTGACACGACAAACGCGCTCAGAGGAGATAATGTTTGAAAAAAGGTGACTGTTTTTACACACCTTTTGTTTTGAAGGGGGAATTGCAAACTTCCTGTTGATTGTTGCTGGGGGTTGTCAGTGTCAAGTGAGACCTACATAGAGGTTTTCGTTTCATGTCTCTACGACATTCCTACTGGGAGTTACAGGCAGTTTTGTCTGTGTTTTCTTCCTAGGGGGCGCTAGAGCGCAATTTTGAGTTTTGGGGTTTGGTTTTTTGATTAGATTGCAATTTTCGCCAGTCCTGATGTGTGTGTCCAATTTGGTGAGTTTTGAAGCATGTAAAGGGGGTCAAATTACAGCTCAAAGAGGCGGCGGTATAATAACAAAACGCTAGAAATACAATAGGGTCCTCTGTCCCAAAGGGACTCGGTCCCTAATAATATATCAGTATATATTATATACTGTATATATAATATGTAAATATTACATATATGTTATATTTTATATTGAGACTATGGTAAGGTACATTTTAGTCTACTTTATACCTGCATTATCCTTTCCATCCTTTGTAACTGAGCTACTGTGTGGAACAATTTGCCTTGTGGATTAATAAAGTTTGTCTAAGTCTATGTTAACTTCTTAAAATGAAGGTGCAAAAATAAGTAATAAGTAAGAAATTATCATTACAGTGTAACAAAATTGTGCTAATTTTTACCTGATTGGCTGTTAGCGTGTCACTCCCATTGATCAGTGATTACTTCCTGCACTGCTCAGGTACCAGACAGCGAGTGCCTTTCTTCATGCAAACCAACCTTACTTCGTAACTTCAGTTTTTTTCCCGACAAAGAAAAAAAGTTTGAACGCGTGTTTTATTGATATCGATTACATGTCCCTGGCGATATATACTTTAATCGTTTTATCGGCTAGCCCTACAAAAACACAATTTCACGATAACATGTAATAATTAGTATTTTGATCACTTTAAGTATTATTCAAACTTATTTCCTTTCATACCCTTGTCAACAACAAGAGTGCATTCTGCGTTTGCTACAACTAATCATTACAGACCTCGTGAGAGCCGCCACCGACAACTACTTTGTGATAAATGAGCATCTAGAACAGTGGTGTTCAAACTACGGTCTGGCCAAGGAGAAGTCATGAGTCATAAGAAATCTCTCCGGAGGGAGATTTCAATTCCTTTTTAAAGTCAATTAATATGCTGCTGCGTTATCACAATCTTGAGGACAACATGAGTAATTCAGGTCTATGACCACTTATCATGATTTGAATGAAACTAGACACTGCATTTACTTATATGACCCAATGTAAACAACCTTCCCTATCGAACGAACACAAAATGCCAACAGACATGGTCACACATAACACAATATAAGACAATTTGTGGATATTATAAACATTGTCCATGCACCATAAAAAAACAGAATGACACCCATTTAAATCCATTACAAAGCATGACGGGAAAATGCAAAACTTATCATGTTTGGCGCATTTTAGCTGCTTGATATTTCTGACTTATTACAAAACTTTAAGGAGGATGTCACAAAAGTAAACAAGGTAGGAGTTCAACTTTTAAATACTAATATCCAATTATATTAATTATTAATCCATTATGTTAATGTAATATGTACACCTGTGTGTGTGTGTATGTCTCTCTGTCTCTCATATACCGTATTTTTCGGACTATAAGTCGCAGTTTTTTTCAGTTTGGCCTTGGGTGCGACGTATACTCCGGAGCGACTTATGTGTGAAATTATTAACACATTACCGTAAAATATCAAATAATAATATTTATCTCATTCGCGTGAGCGACAAAGCAAATGGCAGCCATCGTCACACACACGTCAGCAATCGTCACTCACACGCCAACCAATAAGAATTCGGTGGGGGGGCGGGTCATGGCAGAAGTGTATTGTGGGTTTTGGAATGCTAACTGCTATATGCTATACGCTACTGCCGGAGCTATTAAAATGGATCGCATCAACGTTTGGGGTAACTTATAAAAACTGAGAAGGACTGAACTAAAATGGCACCGAAAAGGAAATCATATACTGCAGATTACAAGCTGGACGTAGTGAATATGCAGCAGAAAACGGCGATCGAGCAGCAGCAGCGGGGCATACCATGAGCGACACCGGGGAGGAAGATTTCATGTTATTTAGCGATCGGGAGTGACAGATTGTTGGTAAACGTATAGCATGTTCTATATGTTATAGTTATTTGAATGACTCTTACCATAATATGCTACGTTAACATACCAGGCACATTCTCAGTTGGTTATTTGTGCGTCATATAACGTACACTTATTCAGCCTGTTGTTCACTATTCTTTATATGTTTTAAATTGCCTTTCAAATGTCTATTCTTGGTGTTGGATTTTATCAAATAAATTTCCCCAAAAAATGCGACTTATAC
>NC_084758.1:14839288-14841788 GCF_033978785.1 Entelurus aequoreus
GGCACGCTGTATCTGATCCCAAATCACGGATGCATGCTCTATGCACCCCGGAAAGCCTGGCAGTCCGGCTTTTTGACAGCTTGTATCGATGTAGCAGTTGTCGCTGAGGAAGCTGGATATCCTTTTTGCCAGGACAGAGAAAAATACTTTTCCCTCCACGTTCAGTAAAGCGATTGACCTGAACTGGCTGATGTTGGTTGAATTTTGCTCCTTGGGGATGAATATTCCAACTGCCTCTTGCCACTCCGCTGGAATGGATTGCTTCTTCCACACAACACTCATGAGCTTCCACAAGATTGTGGTCACTTGCGGACAGTTTTTATACACCTTGTAAGGAAGCCCGTTTGGTCCTGGTGCAGAGGCTGATCTGGCTTTCTTAAGGACTTCTTTAATCTCGCTCAGCCTAGGTGGGGAAGTGTCGAATGGGGTCTCTGGGGGCTCTGGACGTGGCACATGGCCTGGTGAACCAAGTGGTGTATCTTTGGCTGCATCCGTATACTGGTCCTTGATGTGTTGTTCCAGATCCTCTTTCGCGATGGACAGCTTGCCACTTCGCTTTTCGTCCAGGAGCTGACGGGCAAACCGAAAAGGATCCTTGAAGAAGTCTTTTCTTTCCTTCTCCTTTCGTTTCCGGCGCCTTCTGAGTCTCTCTGCCCGACGCAGCTTGGCAAGACGCTGCTTGAGATCATCCCATAGCACTTTGAGCCCTTCTTTTTCCTCCGCGGCTGCTTTCCTCCACCTCTTACGCAACTGGCGCCTGTTGGTTATAAGCCCCTTGATTTCCCTCTCCCTCCGTCCTTTGTGCCTCTGGGCTGTGGCTCGCTTGGTCGCGCTCTCTCCGAACTTCTCTCTGCACTCCTCATAAATGATGTTACTCAGCGAGGTTAGTTTACGCTCAACCGTCCCTCGCAGGGAATGCTCCAGTACCCCTCTCAGGTGATCGTCAAGCTTGCGCCATTCTGCTTGGTTGCTTGCCTTCGGCCACTTGATCTTCTTGCGCCTTTCTGGATGTTTGCGTTGGCTCTCTGACTGTGCAACTCTCTGGGGGACTGCATGAGCTTCGCTCTCGGGTGCTGCATTCATCTCCCCTCCTGCTTCCACTGCCGTTTCCCCCTCAGCATTGCTGGGACCCTCTGCACTGTGGTTTGTCACCTGGCATTGGGTCTCTTCCGTCTGACCTGCCGAAGCAGCGCGGTTATGCTGGTCGGGAGTACTCCCACACTTCATTCTCCCTTGATGAATCCGCAGTCCTTTAAAAGAAGTCACCTTCTGCCACCCGCATTTACACTTCCGGAGAACCTTCTCATTGTCGTTTTCCGTTCCGTTTGTCACCGTTTGATCCGTCAGAATAGGCCCATCTTCCATCCCGCCTCTCGGAGGGCCTTCGGGTTGTTTTTTCTTATGCCTTTTCGTAGTCAGTTTGTAGGTGCTTCCTCATGAGGAAGCAAGTGGGTAAGGTGACTAACCGCCCACTTCCTGGTACGGTCTCTCCCGTCGTCCACCGGTCTTTCCCGGTTGCCCACCAGACTTTCCTGGCTGCCAACTGCTCTTTCACAGTAGTCGCTGGTTCCCCAGAAGTGTCAATTAATAAGTACAGACCTAACTGCTTGGCATCTCTGCCTGTCGCACCTCCTCCAGTGCACTTCGAGGTCAGCTGCAGGGTCGTCAGCTGGTGCCACCGTTCACTGATGTTTCGCCCCCAAGCCAGGACACCTCGCGGTGGGGGGGCAGTGGCTAAGCGGGGACGTCTCCCCGCGCCACTCCCTGCAACTGACCTCAATGGGGTGTTGAGCCCCAAGTGTTGTCCCTCCTTCTTAGCCACATCCAGAAACTTGCCTTCTCTGCCTCCTCTGCCAACTCCTTAATGGCCCTCCTCAGGCTGTAACCGGTCATTCCCGCCGCACGCAGGAGCCGGGTCGCAGAACCTCCTACGAAGCCCCTGCATCCGATCTCCACGGGGTGAATGGACGCAGACCAGCCTCCCCCCTTGCAGTCCTCTGCCAGGTCGCTGTACTTTGACCGTTTGAACTCATGTGCTACTGGTATTCCCTCCTCCCATGGCACGGTTAGTTCAATGATGAGGACTTTCTTAGCAGCTGAGGACCACATCACAACGTCTGGTCTTAGCGTTGTCTGTATTACCTCAGTTGGGAAGACTAGCAGCTTGTCCAGGTCAACGCGCATCTCCCAGCCCTTACCAGGGGTAAGCAGAAGTGATGATCTTCCCGCCTCTGTCTTCTGTCCTACCTCTCCTGGTTTGATGAACTTGATGTTTGGCCGATGGCGATCTGTGGCGTTGTTTGCCCCGACTCTGCATCTCTCCAACAGCTCTGCCAACTTCCTCAGCACCTGATTGTGTCGCCACCGGAAGCGTCCCTGCGTCAGCGCGACGTTGCAACCTGAAAGGATATGTTTGAGTCCTGCATTGTCTTTGCTGCACAGGGAGCACTTGCCCTCGCTTCCGAACCATTGGGCGAGGTTTCGAGGGCATGGCAGGGTG
>NC_084758.1:14846788-14871788 GCF_033978785.1 Entelurus aequoreus
AAGAGTGGGAGATGCTGAACTCCATTTGCTTGCCGTTCTTTTTGGGAGGAGATTGGTTGTGGAAATTCACCAACTCCTGTGCTTGGTCGGCAGAGCCCATCTCCATGAAGGCCTGTTGGGAGAAGTCAGCGAGCGTGAGCATGAAAGTTCTGCCATGATGGACTCAACATTCCACAAAAGCTTCAGCCGAGACAACTGGCCTAAAGATCTTTCAAAGAATCAACAAGTTAACGCTTGCCGTGTACGCACAAGTGACGCAAACACAAGGATCTTGGTGGTCTTGCCAAATGGTTCCACCAGTTTCCTGAGGTACAACTCGTCCACAGTGTGAGAAGCAAATTTGACACACACCACATTGCTTCTCTTGGCTGCCTGAAAGGTAAGCGGTGGATGAATCAGACGCAGCTTTACTCAAGGGTGACACAGATGCAAATCTTTTGGCTGCGTCTTACCTTCTTCTCAACATGCTTAGCGGGACGCGAGTCTGGTGGACACAAGGATTACAAGTGATAAGACATTGGTGGAACACAGTGAACATGTGATAAAGTGACTTACTGCTGCTGTCTTTCCTCTTCTTCTCTTGTCTGCCAGCTCTTCAATGACATAACTACTGTTAACAAGTCTATGGATCCAGGTCATTGTATTCTCAGAGCACTCAATCGCAACTGGACGGTTTGGTTTGTCTGAGAAGACGTTTCGCCTTGGCCTGGGCCGATAACAAATTTTGCTTGATATATTTACCAACAAATTATTGCAGATAAACGATATTATTGCCATGATTTTTATGAGACCAAATTAACCATTAATTTAATGATAATACATAATAATAATGCATAATAATAATGCATCCCTGTCCTCGTAACCTTCATCAATGGTTCGGGAATGAGGAAAACTGCGCAGTTTGCAATGCTCCCAACGCAAGCCTCCTGCATATCTTGTCAGGCTGCAAGATCGCACTCTCCCAGGAGTGCTACAGATGGCGTCACGGCCAGGTCCCGGGGAAACTGGCTGAGGTGCTGGAGGGGTGTCGACTGGGCAGCAAAGAACCAGCAGAGAACCACACCAGCTTTGTCATGGAAGGGGGTGGACAAAGACACACCAGGCCAAGAGAGACATCGAGGCTCTTCTCCCCCAGCCAGGAGTGGGACATGAGGGTTGATCTCAACAAGCAGCTCCGGTTCCCCATGGAGATCCCAACTATATCTCTCCGCCCTGACATCGTGGTGTGGTCCAGCAAGGGAAGAGCGGTGCACTTCAATGAGCTGACAGTGCCAGCAGAAGAGGGGATTGAAGCCGCTTTTGAGCGCAAGAAGGCCAAGTATGCAGAGCTGGCTGCAGGGTGCCGGGAGGCTGGCTGGAAGGCTACTATCTACCCAGTGGAGGTTGGCTGCCGAGGCTACGTGGGCCTGTCAGCCACACGCCTTTTGAGGGACGCAGGAGTGACTGGAGGGAAGCTGAGGAAAGCCATAAAATATTTGGCAGAGGAGGCCGAGAAAGGCAGCTTTTGGCTCTGGCTGCGGAGGAAGGACAGGAGCTGGGGAAAAAACTACTAACCCCGACAGCAGCCACAGGGGGTAACATCTATTAGCTGCAGGGGGTGACACGTAGACGTCTCTGTCACTGCTCCGCCACCAGGAGATGTTCTAGGGATTAAAGGACCACCTACCTGTACATTAACATGTATATGCTTTCAAATGCAATAAATAAATGATAAATGGGTTATACTTGTATAGCGCTTTTCTACCTTCAAGGTACTCAAAGCGCTTTGACAGTATTTCCACATTCACCCATTCACACACTGATGGCGGGAGCTGCCACGCAAGGCGCTAACCAGCAGCCATCAGGAGCAAGGGTGAAGTGTCTTGCCCAAGGACACAACGGACGTGACTAGGATGGTAGAAGGTGGGGATTGAACCTCAGTATTGGTGGTCTTGCCAAATGGTTCCACCAGTTTCCTGAGGTACAACTCGACCACAGTGTGAGAAGCAAACGCTATGGTACAAACACGTGTAGCTGCTAAAAGTGCCGAAAAGCGTGAATACTCTTGATGCATGCACATGCCGATTTATTGATGCTGGAAAACTTACAGACCTTAATTTTCATTTATCGTCAGTTAATTGACTTATCAAATATCGGTCCAGGCTGAGTATCGCCTCTCATCCAAGTGGGCTTCATCAGTTCATGCTCATGGACTTATATTGGTCAGATCTAGTCTTACAATTAGATTGGTCAGATCTAGATCTATGTATCTAAGCCAATCATCCAGGTCATTGGTCAGATCTACATAAAGACCCTTTAAAAAATATTTTAATATTATAGAAAAGTGTATTAATTTCTATAATTCCATTCAAAAAGTTAAACGTCCATAGTTTATAGATTAAGGGCCCACAACTTAAACCAGGGGTGGGCAATTAATTTTTACCGGGGGCCGCATGAGCTACCCGAGCACTGCTGGAGGGCCACATCGACAATATTTAAATTAAATTTTGCTCAATATTATTTTTGATATATACCGTAAGATAAATAATAATAATAATAATAATAATTAATAATAATAGTAATACTTCAACATAGTGTGTGTAACAGCATTCCATGACTAATATAAATAAATTAACATTAATAATAAATGACAGTAAAATAAGCACACGTATGACTGAGGAGTCATAGCGTAACTTTGTGTGGTGTTTGAGTTGTCCGACTTTTTGTGTGGCCATAAACGCACCAGTGGTTTAGTGCTATGCGTGTTGGTGACAGATGACAAGTTGGTTTTGGCCTGGTTTGTACGGCAGAAAATGACTAGTTTTTCGAGATACAATTGTTTTACTCATGTTTTTGGTGTGGTTATGTCCGAATATAAACAGTTTTGCTCAATAAAGTGATCGATATAATTCCTGTCCTCGAAGCATCTCGATAGACGTTACAATAATTGAACGGTGTTCAATTGAACGGTGTTGTAAACGGTGTTGACGAACACCATTAGGGCCGTTTGTTGTCACTGTCACTCAAAGTTGCATTGCAAAATTCCATAGAATAAATATGTTTATTTTGTTTAGAATTCAGATGGGATTTGATTTGGTGCGCGGCATATACTTGCTGCGCGCAGCGGACGCTTGAGCAGTGCGCAATTGCGCAGGCACGCACCTTAGAGGGGACGTTGCTTTGCAGTTCATGTCTTGTTGAAAACACGGCATTCCTCATCAACTTTTCTCTTTTTAGCGTCTCGGGTGTAAACCGTGCATCACTTGTCGCTGCATGTGCACCTTCACTTGCAGGTTACACACGGACACACGCCCTTAAATAATACTTTTCAAAATAAAAGCAGCACAGTTGTATTGCGCGCAGGACATAGATGTTTTTTCAACTTTATTTTGTAATTGCAGCTGTTCACATTCACTCACAACCACGCACACGCATACGTCCACACGGAAGTAATACAAATAACGATTTTCAAAACAAAAGCAGCACCGTTGTATTGCACACTCGACACAGATACTTTTTTAAATTTATTTTGTAATTTATAATTGGCCTCACGCGGGCCGGACAGGGACGCACAATGCCCAGGTCTGACTTAAACAAAGAAATCACAATTTACTTTGCCAGATTCATCAATCTTCTCTCTTTGATAATCCGCAGAAGCCCACGGTCAGCTCTTCTGCTGGTGCATCTTCTCCTGCCATATTTTGCCCTTCCATTGATATGCTTGAACACAGCACTCTGTGAACAGCCAGCCTCATTAGCTATGAACTTTTGTGGCGTACCCATCCTATGAAGGGTATCAATGATGGTCTTCTGGCCAGTTGTCAAGTCTGCAGTCTTCCCTATATTTATCCTAACTGAGACAATTGAACCAAAGTGAAGTAATTTAATGACAACCTGTGCAGGTGCTTTGAGTTTAGTAGACGAGTAGTGTGTGACACTCATTTTAAAACAATGTCCTGTAAAATATGGGCGGATTTCCTCACAGTATTCAAATTTTTAGAAATCCTGTTTTTGTGGGTTTTATGAGCTGGAGGTCCAAATTATATACAACAACTAAATAATTGAAATCGTTTAAGTGGTGGCTCCTGAATCTAATAATTATGGAAGTTTAACGCTTTGAATGGAATTATGGAAATAAACACACTTTTCCATGACATTCTAATTTTTTGGAAAGGGTCTGTAGATCTGACCAATCCAAGTCTGAGACTAGATCTGACTGGTCTAAATCTACAAGCATGAATAAATCCCATTTGGATGAGTGGCAAAATGTCTTCTAAGACAAACCAAACAGTCCAGTTGCTATTGATTGAATGTCCTGAAAATAGTGTTAACAACAAGTGCACTCTCAATAAATACAGTCACGATCAAAAGTTTACATACACTTGTAAAGAACACAATGTTCTTCACGTCAAAAGTGGTGAAGGAATGGCTAAATCAGGCTAGAATGAAGGTTTTAGAATGGCCTTCCCAAAGTCCTGACTCAAACGTGTGGACAATGCTGAAGAAACAAGTCCATGTCAGAAAACCAACAAATTTAGCTGAACTGCACCAATTTTGTCAAGAGGAGTGGTCAAAAATTCAACCAGAAGCTTGCCAAAAGCTTGTGGATGGCTACCAAAAGCGCCTTATTGCAGTGAAACTTGCCAAGGGATATGTAACCAAATATTAACATTGCTGTATGTATACTTTTGACCCAGCAGATTTGGTCACATTTTCAGTAGACCCATAATACATTCATAAAAGAACCAAACTTCATGAATGTTTTTTGTGAAAAACAAGTATGTGCTGCAATCACTCTTTCACAAAAAAATAATAGTTGTAGAAATTATTGGAAACTCAAGACAGCCATGACATTATGTTCTTTACAAGTGTATGTAAACTTTTGATCGCAACTGTACATTAACTGCATTTGCCAAAAACCTATTGGCCAACTGTGTCGATTAGAATCTAGTTCATCCACTGAACTAACCTGGTGACTGGCTCCATGCGGCAGTCCCACGATGGAAAGCTGAGGAGGGGAAAAAAACAAGACAACGTTGCTCATGAAGCTATGGAGTAGAACAAGCCAGCTGAGGACTTACAAGTCCAGACTCACCTCTGAAGCAGGATGTGTTGTCTCTCTGCATGATTGGAGCTGTTGATGTGTTTGGTCCAGAACTGAAAAACACAATGGCCATATCTTTTTGGTGTCCTCTGACAGATGCACTCACATGTTGCTTCTTTTCAGACAAGCACATCAGACATGCATCCCTTAATGGGCGCTAATGAGGGTCTCGATCACACGGCAGAGAGTACTTACCTTCTCTGAGAGCACAGTGACATTACACAGAGAACACGAGTACGGGTACATTGGAGGTGTTGTGCCATGGAAGTCCTGTGCTACTTTTTTACAGGGCAAGGCAGCACTGATGGGTTGACGATAAATCTTGCTGGAAGAGGCGTCAGAACAACCTTGTTCCCACCCAGTTCCAGTTCTCCGTTGTCTCTCCATGGGCTGCGCCAAGAGTCTGTTAGCTGGGCCAGGCACGGAGAAGAGGGAGGGAATGATTTTTGCTGGTCTTGCCAGTTGGGCATCGCGGCCAGAAAACGGCACCCTTTCGTCCACGTCGTAGGCAGAAGGGAATGAATGCTGCAGATGGTCTCTCCTGGTAGGAGGGTTTTGGGAGACAAGACCATATCCCCTTGTATTCCCCCAGTGTTCCTGCCCGTCCCTCTGGTTTGTGGCTTGCATTGCCGATCCTGGCAAGTGGGACAAAGAGTTAAGGGGAGGCATTCCTCTGTTGGATTTGATCTTATCGAGGATGTGTGGCAGCGATTCCACAGTCAAGGCGTCTTCGGGAAACTGTGCAAGGAGCGACAAGTCTGTGGCCTCCAGACCGCAGCTGTTCAGGATGTCTGTCGAGTCAAGAGGCGAGCTTCGGGGTGGCAAAGAGGAATAGTAAGAATAGGATGAGGACAACATTCCAGGCAAGTCGTGGTCTGGTGAGAGACGACGGCGCTCTGAAAAGCTGATGGATCTCAGAGAAGGCTGGAGGAAGTCTGCGTCGGAGGGAGGTGGCCGGTAGCGCTGGTTGTGAGACATACCGGGACGCGGGCGTGGACACTGCAGACAGAAGTGCCAGGGAAAAAGACTGAGGTGAAAACATGACAGGAATCAGTGGGGCAGGGGCTGGGGGTCTTGCCAGGAGGAAAACCTCAGTGGTCCACTTTTTAGACATTAACTTTCTAGACGCACCATCGGAAAAAATTTTAAAAGACCACATGGTGGGACCACCATCAAACCTGAAAAAATGGTGACAAAGTTCATGTGGCGTAAAAAAAAAAAATGCTGAAAATACTGTACCTCTACCTCTATTGTGGCCATCTCCTCAAAGAACCAGGGCAGGAACTTACCGTGATACAGGAAGGATTGGGGTTGCACCATCAATGACTAGGGATGTAGTGGTATCAAAATCCCACGGTGCGGTATTATCACGGTATTAAGGCCACGGTACGATATTATTCTGGTAAATGTCCCCCCAAAAAAAGCCATAGTGTGTAAAATGAAGGGGCAGGAATGTTTAGGATAAACACACTTACTGGAATTGAACACAACCATAATGCTAAAAAAGTTCTAATCTTATTTATTACTATGATTAGTAATTTGTTTCAAGCAAATACTGAAAAAAAAACTTACAGTTGAATGTCTATAAAGATCTGTTAACATCCAAGTGTGAAACAGTAATGTACACATTAGTGTCCTTTAACTTTTACTTGAAAAGGAGTGGACATTTTTATATATCAGTCTGGAAAATTCTGTTTCTCAGAAACGTTAACAATTTAATATAGTAAACACCTCACAAACTGATGTTTATCTTCCCTGGCTTCAAACATCTTTTCTGAGTGACGGTTTAAGAGGCGGCGACTTGTCGAGGGTGTACCCTGCCTTCTCCCAGGGAGCAGCTGGATAGGCTCCAGCCGCCCCGCGATATCAAGAGAGACAAGCAGTGAAAAATGTATGAATGGATTGAGGCTTTATGAAGTAGCGAGAGACAAGCAGTGAAAAATGTATGAATGGATTGGAACTATTAGCTTAGTAGCTTTTCGTTGTACTCCTATTTCCACCGATGTACTGTTTTTGGTGATTTCCCGCTGTGACTGCACGCTTTGTTTTGCAGAATGCGGACTTTCTTACCTACGCGCCACCAAAAGACCTGAGGGTTTGTTTGAGTGTTTGTTAGCAACGTAACTCAAAACGGTTATGGGGTGATTTTGATGAAATTTTCAGAGAAAAAACTAACAATTCCTCTTATCCCGCAAAAAGCCGCTGCCTGACCAGGGCTCATAAAATCTGTAGAGACTCCTCCCATCCCCACCAAAGAATGTATTCACTGCTGGACTCTAGAAAGAGGTTCCAGCAGCCTCCGTAGCAGAACCTCCAGGTTCTGTAACAGCTTCTTCCCTTAGGCCATAAGACTCTTGAACGCATCATAATAATCCCCTCAATTCCCCCCCCCCAAAAACGGATTAACTCGCTGGAATATAAAGACAATATAACATACATCCATAAACGGGGATGCATATGCAAAAGTGCAATATATTTATCTGTACAGTAATCTATTTATTTATATCTGCATCTTGTTGCTCTTTTATCCTGCACTACAACGAGCTAATGCAACGAAATGTTGTTGTTATTTGTACTGTAAAGTACGGTGGTACAGGGGTTAGTGCATGTGCCTCACAATACGAAGGTCCTGAGTTCAATCCCGGGCTCGGGATCTTTCTGTGTGAAGTTTGCATGTTCTCCCTGTGACTGCGTGGGTTCCCTCCGGGTACTCCGGCTTCCTCCCACCTCCAAAGACATGCACCTGGGGATAGGTTGATTGGCAACACTAAATTGGCCCTAGTGTGTGAATGTGAGTGTGAATGTTGTCTGTCTATCTGTGTTGGCCTCGTGATGAGTTGGGGTGTAAAACCGCCTTCCGCCCGAATGCAGCTGATATAGGCGCCAGCACCCCCCGCGACCCCAAAAGGGACAAGCGGTAGAAAATGGATGGATGGATGTAAAGTTCAAATTAGAATGACAATAAAAGGAAGTCTAAGTCTCGAAGTCTCTTACCTACCATGAACACTTTGGTTCTTAATTACGGCGTTCCACACCTCCACCTCGCCTGTCCTCGCAGAAGATTCTGTGAGATATAGTTTATTTCAGACCCGGCCAACGCTTAAGCGCCAGTAAAAAACTACACTCACCAAGTTTTCCTTTGATACCGTCACACGTCACAGCATTATTGTGAAGTCTTTGAAACCGCAGTAACTTTACATTGAGGGTTGCAGTAGGCCTTATGACGGCATTGTGTTTGTATGTTCATTGTTAGAGTTAATAATGACATTGTGATAGTTAAGAGATTTCATTTTGCTAATAAAAAATGTGATCTGTTCAACTATATTTTTATTTATTTAATAGCACCTGTGCTCCTAGTGAAAAATCTAAGCGTACAGCCCTGATATGGCTGATTTAGTGGGATAAAAACGAATCTGAAGTGCTAACAACATATTGTAGAAGTTGCCTATCTGTGTTGGCCCTGCAATGAGGTTGCGACTTGTCCAGGGTGTACCCGGACGTCCGCCCAAATGCAGCTGGGATAGGCTCCAGCCTCCCCGCGACCCCGGGAGGGAAGAGGGACAAGCGGTAGAAAAGGAATGGATGGCATTCAGAAGGCAACTCAGGGGTGGCGACAATGCTCCGACTGTCCGAGAAGGAAATCCGACCTTGAGAACGCTCCAGTTGAAATTCTGACTAGGAACTCTGAAATTCTAACTTTCCAGTGCACCGGTACAATAATTATAAAAAGTACACCCTTGGATGTGTTATGGTCATTATATCATTTGGCCTTTTTTTAAACAAGAATTTGCAAAAAAAAAATGCTACTTTTATGTCAAAAAGAAAATAGATTTTTTACAAACTGGTGTCAGCTGTTAGAAATGATACAATGTAAAGTAAAAGACCACATAAATATTCACCCATTTTAGGTCCTGATTCCATTAGTGGATATTTGGCTGCTGTCCCAGTACTGAGTCTGTCTCTCTCTCTAGGTCGTCCTCAGACGAGCCTTCCATCGTTGTCTCCAGTCATCCCGGTTCTCCATACATCTGGCCAGCTCGTTGGTGCTTTGTGCTCCCGCATCATTCTTGAGTATGTGCACATATGTTACAGTGGGACGTCCTCGTGACCGGTGCCCATGTGTTGGTTCCCACAGTACCAGTTTGCAGGCTGGCAGCTCCTGGTGTCTTTGGCAGTGTCCTGCTAGTCTCATTCTCCTGGCTGCTATTTTGTCGCTCACTCTGTGTATTCCGGCATACAGATTCTCGTTGGTAACATGTGTACTCTTGCTGATGTTGAGCACTACACGTAGCATTCTGGTGTAGCACCCGTCTAGAGACTTCTGCAGGGTAGGCTTCAGGGTCCAGCATTCACTGCCATAAAGGAAAACAGATTCCACAGTCGCGTAGAAGAAGCTGAGTTTTATTGGTCGGGGGAGATTGTAGTTCCACACACTGGCCATGCCGTTCAGGGCCCTCCATGCAAGTGCCTTCCTCACTTTAAGATCCTGCTTTGTTGAGTTGACCCATGAGCCCAGGTACTTGAAGTCATTGACTTCCTTCAGAGCAGTGCCTCCTGTTGTTGTGAGTAGTGGGTGTTCCGCTTGGATGTTATAGGTGACCACCTCAGTTTTCTTGGCATTCAGCCGAAGGCTACCTTGGCGCACTCTGACTCCACTCTGCTCAAAAGCTCCTGTGCTTGCTCCATGTGTTTGGAGAGCAGGCTGATGTCGTCCGTGTAGTCAAGGTCTGTCAAGACTACTGCAGGGTGTCTTGACCTCCTTGGTGTAATGGTAAGGCCAAGATCCCGTTCACGTCCATTGATGGCCTTCCTGAGCGTGTGGTCCAAGACTATAACAAAAAGGAAGTGGATCGGTCTCAATCAGGCTGGCACATCTGGTCCGGGCAATGCAATGTCTGGGATCTGGACTACACATCTCTTTTGTAGTCCAGCAACAAATTGTCAGTTGGATTGAGATCGGGGTGTCCGGTCACCGGAGAACACTTCCCTTGTTGTCTTGGTAGCTTTTGGTATGTCTGGAGTTCCTGGGAAAAAAAAAATTCTCCGTCCCAAGGCGTAGTTCTCTCGCAGATTAAAACGGTTCCGCTCCTGTGCTTGCTCCATGTGTTTGGAGAGCAGACTAGTGTCGTCCGCGTAGTCAAGGTCTGTCAAGACTACTGCAGGGTGTCTTCTTGACCTCCTTGTGTAATGGTAAGGCCAATATCCCGCTCACGTCCATTGATGGCCTTCCTGAGCGTGTGGTCCAAGACTATGACAAAAAGGAAGTGGAACGGTCTCAATCAGGCGGAGAACACTTCCCTTGTTGTCTTGGTAGCTTTTGGTATGTCTGGAGTTCCTGGGGAAAAAAAACCTCTCCGTCCCAAGGCGTAGTTCTCTCGCAGATTAAAACGGTCCCTTCTCCAGGATTAGCTGGAATTCTTCTGTGCTCATGTTCAGCTCTACCATCACAAGAGGAAGAGCCAGCTGCTTATAAGCATCCCCAAAACATGATGTTGCCACCACTGATGGTGTTGGCAGGGAGGTTTGGTGACTTAGTCGGATGGACAAAATTTGCAGTTTTCTCCTAATCAGACCAAAGAACCTTCTTCCAACTGACCCTGCCCACATTCTTTTGGGCAAATTGCAGTCGAGTTTTCATGTGAGCGTTTTCCAACAGTGGCTTTTTCCTCTCAAGGTCCACTAAAGGGCTTTAAGAGTTGTCCAGGTGTCTTGGTGATCTCCCTCACCAGTGCTACTCTTGCCCTATGGCTCAGTTTGTGAGGACGACCGTCTCTGGGTAGATTTACCGGTTGAAATAAACCATACTCCTTCCATTTCTTAATCATGGAGTCAACTGGAGTCAGTGGGATTCCCAGTGAGTTGGAAATCTTCTTGTCGCAATCTCTTCTTATACTTTACAAGGATATATTCCCTTGACTTGCTTGCAGTGTTCTTTGGTAGCAGGAATACAAATAAACAGGAAGCCGGACCTACTGGACAAAAGTGTTTTCATGCGAAAATATTTTCACACGCATTCTAGTGATCTCCATGGCACTTCTTCTGACACTGCAGGCGTCAACCAGAAGGACTTGTTGAATTAGATCAGTAACTTCAAAAGGGGGTGAATATTTATGCTAACCCTCCTTTTGTATTATTTTTATTATTGACACCAGGTTTGTACAAATATGTTTTCATTTGGACATAAATAGACCTTTAGGATTTTCTTTATAAAAGCAAAATTTTGTGAATGCCTTATAGGCATCGTATATATAAGAAAAAAATGGGTACATTTGACAACAATTTTAAAATAAAAATCATGACACTGATAAGCCTTTTGCTTTCATCTTTAGGATATCCCTCACGGGGCCAAAACTACAGTGGCCAAGACACAGCAATGATCCAAAACACGCAACGGGAAAATGCTGTAAATTCAAATGTCTGCATTTAAACGCTGTGAGGCAAAAACCAAATGCTGAAGAAAAAATCTGCAAAATGCCCAAAGTAGGGAAGTAACGAAATAAAATGTCACAATGTTTTACGGTGTTGTACAAATAAAACTTGATTAATTGATAGCACGATTATTGGCACGGAAATTGTAGCTTTATTTATATTCTGTGCAGTTGCAGCATTTCTCTCATTCATTTGTTTTTGGGCGTTGTTGATTTGGGCATTTTCAGGATTTTTCTTTTACATTTAATATTGATCCTAAAGCATGTATCAATGTTGGCGTTATCGCACTTGGTATGTCTTTTTACGCATTGAAATCCGAAAGGATGCGCATTTCCCGAGGTCCGCGCGTCCCCGGGACACAGATTTTTTTTCTCTCCGGGTCAAAACTCTGGACCGCTCGCTAAACCTGCATTTCTTGGCTTCGTCTGTCCGCAGAGGATTACTCGGTGTGAGACAAACACTTTGTCTTTGTGGTTATTGTAGCGCTACATGTTTGACATTATTTCAGCCTTTATCATGTCCGGAAAATGACAGTTTACCTTTTCTGTGGTACTAATGAGATTTAAAGGACTGTTGTTAGTCTGATGTTGATGTGATAAAACCTCTTTCTTGTTTGGAAGATACATACAATTGTTACTGTTATTTGTTTGTGCACATAATACATATTTATAAAGTGTTTGGATGTATTAATTGATGTAAAATGTTCATTAAATGTAATATTGCCTGACAAAAAGTGATTCATATTTTGATATTTACACATGCATATTTGACTAAAATAACTTTATGAGAAAAGACAAGTAAACAGTACAGTAGGTACTTGATTTTGATATATGTAATGCTCATAAGGGTATTCTAGTCAAATTGGCTGAGTGGTCCTCCTCAGCCAGAGAACTTTGATTTTGGGGAGGCAGCGGTAAAGTTTAGATCCATAAAGAAAAAAAAAACGTGAATGAATGTTTATAACTAAATACATTTACATTAAAAAAAAATATTTTGTATTATTTTTTAATGAATTAAGTAAGGTTTATGACAACCTCTTTCCAAAACAATACAGAATGTGATTTATATCAGGATAATACATACATTTATAATTTGTTTTCAAAACGGTTACAAAAAAGTGGGACCCCAAAAATGTACTGTGGGACCCCATTTTTATGACTTGATGGGGTCCCTGAGACCCCATTTTGAAAATTTCTAGCGCCAACACTGCTTCGTGCACATAATAAATATTAATAAAGTGTTTGGATGTATTCATTTATGTCAAATTTTCATTAAATGTAATATTGCCTGACAAAAAGTGATTCATATTTTGATATTTCCACATAGCATATTTGACTAGAATACCCTTATGAGACAAGACAAGTAAACAGTACAGTAGGTACTTGATTTTGATATATGTAATGCTCATAAGGGTATTCTAGTCAAATTGGCTGAGTGGTCCTCGTCAGCCAGAGAACTTTGATTTTGGGGCGGCAGCGGTAAAGTTTAGATCCATGAAGGAAAGAAGAATATGAATAAATGTTTATAACTGAATACATTTACATATGCATAAAAAATAGTTTTCTTTTTTATTATTTTTTTTATATGAATTAAGTAGCGTTTATGAAAACCTTTTACCAAAACGATATAGAATGTGAGATATAACAGGATAATGCATACATTTATCATTTGTTTTCAAAACAGTTACAAAAAAGTGATCCCATTTTTATGTCTTGATGGGGTCCCTGGGACCCCATTTTTGTAGTTGGTACAAAATGGGCTGCTAGACTTTTGACAAGAACAAGAAAGTTTGATCATATTACGCCTATACTGTATATACATTTATATACATATATATCTATACGGGCTCACCTGCACTGGCTTCCTGCGCACTTAAGATGTGACTTTAAGGTTTTACTACTTACGTATAAAATACTACACGGTCTAGCTCCATCCTATCTTGCTGAATGTATTGTACCATATGTCCCGGCAAGAAATCTGCATTCAAAGAACTCCGGGTTATTAGTGATTCCCAGAGCCCAAAGAGAGTCTGCGGGCTATAGAGCGTTTTCTATTGGGGCTCCAGTACTCTGGAATGCCCTCCCGGTAACAGTTAGAGATGCTACCTCAGTAGAAGCATTTAAGTCCCATCTTAAAACTCATTTGTATACTCTAGCCTTTAAATAGACCCCCCTTTTAGACCAGTTGATCTGCCGTCGCTTTTCTGCTCTGCCCCCCTCTCCTGCGTGGGCACAGATTAGGTGACCACAGATGACGCGCTAGCTGTCCAAAGTCGGGACCTGGGTTGGACCACTCATCTGTGTATCAGTTGATGACGTCTCTGCGCTGCTGACTAGTCTCCACTCAAGATGATCCCCTGCTGGCCCCACATCTGCAGTCCCCTTCAAAGTTTCTCATTGTATCCCATTGGGTTGAGTTTTTTCTTGCCCTGATGTGGAATGTCGTTGTGGCTTGTGCAGCCCTTTGAGACACTTATATATAAGTAAACTTTGATTGATTGACTAACTTTGAACGTTTTCTTTTGTATTTTTTTTTTAAACGTTTATGACAACCTTTTACCAAAAACAATACGGAATGTGAGATATAACAGGATAATGCATACATTTATCTTGTTTTCAAAACAGTAACAAAAAAGTGGGACCCCAAAAATGTACTGTAGAACCCCATTTTTATGACTCATTTTGAAAATTCCCAGCGCCAACACTGATGTAGTATATGTGATTTCAGCATTTTCACATGTTTTTGGTTTTGGACCTTTTCTGTGTTTGTTGCCTTTGGGCGCTAAAAGAAAGTTAATAGAACAATATTGACCAACGCAAATCATAACACACTTTTCATGCGAAAGAGGGTATGATTCCTGCACAAGGCAACACTACGTAAAGTGGGACTCTTTTAAACGTTAAAGCATCACACAACATGTGTGTAACACGTTTAAAAGCCACACATAACACGCGTGTTGAGGGGAAAAAAACAAGTGACTTAGCTAACGTCGTTAGCTTAGCACAGCTAGCGTCGTTAGCTTAGCACACTAGCTAGCATTAGCCTGTGAGCAAACAAAACGTACCTGAACAAAAACAAATGCCCGAAGTCAACTGGTCGTGACGGATGTGAAACGGCGTTAAAAACGTTTATTTGCCATTAGGTTTAATTTGAGCAAAGTCGACAGCACAAGCAATAAAAAAAATGTCGCGAAACAAAGCTAGTGACCTCAGAGTTGTCTTTTCCTCGCCGCCGATGATGATGACGTCAGAGCGGGACAGCGCCCCCAGTGGTGAGGAAGACTCATCCGCGTCTGTACATGCAGCGCGTACAGATATACACGAAATGGAATAGCAGACAATAAAACAATCACACAATAATACAAAACACTTCTCATCAAGCCGATAAACCGACACGTTTACTGATACTACAAAATAATACTATTTTCTAAACGCACCATATGCTGTGTTTGCCGAGCCACCAGGTGGCGCTCAAAGACAAGTATTGCAGCTGATGATAAAGTTGTATGAATCAACTTCAGTAATGTGATACTGATTGACTGATGGATTGATTGATTGGATCAGCAATTAAACACGTGAATTGTCTTGTATCGCTCACCAGAAACAACAAATGAACGTCATCAACATGTTTATCCAATCCACTTTATTTTTTTGTATAGCACATTTAAACAACAAAATGTTTCCAAAGTGCTGCACAACAATATTAAAAACAATATTCAAATATTATCCTTAGCTCCACCAATGACTGAATAAAAACAAAAAATAAATACCTATACAACCAATATAAAAAACAATATCAAATAAATATGATTAAAAACGATTTTAAAGGGTAAAACCAATTAAAACAGTAAATAGAACTCAACATTTTAAAAACACAGAGGACAACAGAGGACCACACAACTCACGTATAGTGTTAAAAGCCAGGGAATAAAAGTGGGTCTTAAGACGAGACTTAAAACACTCCACTGTGGGAGCAGTTGGAACATGGAGGGGCAGAGTGTTCCAGAGCTTAGGGCCGACCACAGAGAAGGCCCTGTCTCCCCTGGTTTTAAGTCTGGTATTGGGCACCACGAGCTGGAGCTGGCTCTCGGACCTCAGAGCGCGCGCAGGATTGTAAATTTGGATGAGGTCCGAGACATACTGAGGTGCCAGTCCATGTAAAGCTGTAAAAACAAACAGCAAGGTTTTAAAATAAATTCTAAGATGAACCAATACATCCAATGCGACACACACACACACACACACACACACACACACACACACACACACACACACACACACACACACACACACACACACACTGTTGTATTTGTTACCTTCCTGAGACCTCAGAAAAATGCCTACCTCTCGTATTATGATAAAAGTCGTAATTTTACTCAACGCAAGTCAACATTTTACAAGAAAAACTGAACATTTGTGCAATATCATGATAAAAGTTGGAATTTTACTCAATAACAGTCGCAATTTTACAAGAAAAGCTTAACATTTTGGCAATTTTATGAAAAAAAATCGTAATTTTTACTCGACAAAAAGTCACAATTTTATAAGAAAACTCTAAACTTTGGGCAATATCATAATCCATCCCATCCATTTTCTACCGCTTATTCCCTTCGGGGTCGCGGGGGGCGCTGGAGCCTATCTCAGCTACAATCGGGCGGAAGGCGGGGTACACCCTGGACAAGTCCCCACCTCATCGCAGGGCCAACACAGATAGACAGACAACATTCACACACTAGGGCCAATTTAGTGTTGCCAATCAACCTATCCCGAGGTGCATGTCTTTGGAGGTGGGAGGAAGCCGGAGTACCCGGAGGGAACCACCCAGTCACAGGGAGAACATGCAAACTCCACACAGAAAGATCCCGAGCCCAGGATTGAACTCACGACTACTCAGGACCTTCGTATTGTGAGGCAGACGCACTAACCCCTGTACCACCGTGCTGCCCTCAATATCATAATACCAATCGGAATTTTACTTGGCAAAATTATGACAAAAGTATGCTGTTCACCTGGCGGGTTTTTCCGGGGATAAATAGGGAAGTCCTTCTTTGCCGTCTTGTTTTATCATATATTGCTGCCTTTGCACCTGTCAATGTTTACTTTTGTATGCACATCTCACTTCTCTGTGAAGCGCTTTGAGTGTCTAGAAAAGCGCTATATAAATCTAATCCATTATTAAATCAACAAAAAATCCTGACTTTGGAGCAATGTTCACAGACTATAGTATTTGGCTCTCTATTAGATGCAATGGTTTTCAGTATTGGGACCATGATTTATGTCATCACTTGTTTGGAAGGTACTTTTCCTTGTTGTTGTCTCAAGAAGGATAGAGATACAACACACACACACACACACACACACACACACACACACACACGCACGCACACACACACACACACACACGCACACACACACACACACACACACACACACACACACACACACACACACACACAGCCTTAATGACAACTTTAAAATACAGTAGTATAGTAGACCTAAGTATTCATTAAGTACCACCGTAATGACAACATTAAAATACAGTAGCGTAGTAGACCTAAGTATTCATTAAGTACCACGTAATGACAACATTAAAATACAGTAGTGTAGTAGACCTAAGTATTCATTAAGTACCACCATAATGACAACATTAAAATACAGTAGCGTAGTAGACCTAAGTATTCATTAAGTACCACCATAATGACAACATTAAAATACAGTAGCGTAGTAGACCTAAGTATTCATTAAGTACTTGGAGCGGTATAGCTCGGTTGGTAGAGTGGCTGTGCCAGCAACTTAAGGGTTGCAGGTTCGATCCCCGCTTCCGCCATCCTAGTCACTGCCGTTGTGTCCTTGGGCAAGACACTTTACCCACCTGCTCCCAGTGCCACCCACACTGGTTTAAATGTAACTTAGATATTGGGTTTCACTATGTAAAGCGCTTTGAGTCACTAGAGAAAAGCGCTATATAAATATAATTCACTTCACTTCACTACTACCATAATGACAACATTAAAATACAGTAGCGTAGTAGACCTAAGTATTCATTAAGTACCACCATAATTACATCATTAAAATACAGTAGCGTAGTAGGCATAAGAATTAATTAAAAACAAGGTTTGATTTATTTTTAGTATATGTATTATTTTTGGACACCATAACATTAAACAGTTTGAACAGTAACACTGTGTTTGAGTATAGTTAAATAATGAACCAAATATTTGGTGTACCACACCACTAGATGGAGTGTGTGTTCTAGTGGTACACTTACCACCGTTAGACAATCACTGTCATAACATATGTGATGCTAAGAACTGCTGAGTAATGTTAAATATTGTTTGGAAATGCTGAGTGATACTGAATAATACTGAGTGATACTGAATAATACTGTGTGATGCTGAATGATATTGAGTGATACTGAGTGATGCTGAATGATCCTGGGTGATGCTGAATGATACTGAGTGATGCTGAATGATGTTGAGTGATACTGAGTGATACTGAGTGATACTGAGTGATACTGAGTAATGCTGAATGATACCGAGTGATATTGACTGATGCTGAATGATACTGTGTGATACTGAGTGATGATGAATGATGTTGAGTGATACTGAGTGATACTGAGTGATACTGAGTAATGCTGAATGATACCGAGTGATATTGACTGATGCTGAATGATACTGTGTGATACTGAGTGATGCTGAATGATGTTGAGTGATACTGAATGATACTGAGTGATGCTGAATGTTACTTAGTGATGCTGAATGATACTGAGTGATGCTGGATGATACTGAGTGATACAGAACGATGCTGAATGATGTTGAGTGATGCTGAATGATGCTGAGGGATGCTGAGTGATATTGAATGATACTGAATGATACCGAGTGATACTGAATGACACTGAGTGATACTGAGTGATGCTGAGTGATACTGAGTGAAGCTAAATGATACTGAGTGATGCCGAATGATACAGAGTGATACTGAGTGATATTATTGATACTGACTGATACTGAGTGATACTGAGTGAAGCTAAATGATACTGAGTGATGCCGAATGATACATATCAAATCAAATCAAATCAAATCAACTTTATTTATAAAGCACATTTAAAATTTACCACAGGGGTAGCCAAAGTGCTGTACAATGGGCAGGTTAAAAATAATACGAGAACCGAGCAAACACAACACAACACAAACAGAACACGATAAAAAATAAATAAATACAATATAAAAAATGTAAAAAACATAAAAACAGGTTCACAGCAGGTGTATTATGGGGCGCCATTGCAGGATGGGTATCACTCAGTGTTAAAAGCCATGGAATAAAAGTATGTTTTTAAGAGAGATTTAAAAACAGGAAGAGAGGAGGCTTGTCTAACACTCAGAGGTAGGTCGTTCTAGAGCTTGGGAGCAGCAGCAGCGAAAGCTCTGTCACCTCTAAGCTTCAGCCTTGTGTCCGGGACCATCAGTAGCAGCTGATCGGCTGATCTTAGGGATCGGGTGGGGCAGTAAGGCTGAAGGAGGTCGGAGAGATATGTTGGCGCGAGGTTGTTTAGACATTTAAAAACAAATAAAAGGAGTTTAAAATTGATTCGGTAACGCACAGGGAGCCAGTGAAGGGACGCTAATATAGGGGTGATGTGCTCACGTCTGCGGGTCTGTGTTAGCAGACGAGCAGCAGAGTTCTGCACGAGCTGCAGGCGGGCGAGGGAGGCCTGGCTAATGCCTACATACAGGGCATTGCAGTAGTCTAAACGAGTCGAGATAAAGGCATGGATTAATTTCTCGAGATCATGTCATGATAGAAGCGGTTTCACTTTCGCAATTTGGCGTAATTGATAAAAGCTTTTTTGTACAACGCTGCTGATTTGTTTTTCGAATTTAAAATCTGAGTCGAACTTTACCCCCAGGTTTGTGACACAGTCGCTGAGATACGGGGTCAGAGTGCCGAGGTCAACGTTGGGGCAGGGGGAGCGACTTGGACCGAACAACATAACTTCTGTTTTGTCTTCATTTAGGCTCAGGAAGTTAGCTGAAAGCCAGGCTTTGATGTCGTGCAGGCAGTCAATAAGACGTTGAACCGTGTGAATCGTACTTCCTAAAAATAGAACCAAGGGGGAGAAGGTAAAGCGCAAATAAGATTGGGGCAAGGATTGAGCCATGGGGAACCCCATTTGGTAAAGGAGCTGTGGAAGACATAAAACTGTCTATTTTTACACAAAAACTCCTGTCGGTTAGGTACGACCGGAACCAGTTGAGGGCAGCGCCCTTAATGTCCACACAGTTCTCAAGACGAGTGATTAAGGTGGCGTGGTCGACGGTGTCGAAAGCAGCAGACAGATCTAAAAGCACCAGGACAACATATTTACCAGAATCAGTTGACAGGAGGATATCGTTAAAAACTTTTAAAAGCGCTGACTCTGTGCTGTGGAGGGCTTTAAAACCGGACTGGAACAACTCAGTGATACCATTATCCTCTAAGAAGGGCAACAATTGACTGTATATATACATTTCTAATATTTCAGAAATGTATGGAAGATTAGAGATAGGTCTAAGGTTAGAGAGGAGAGAGGGGTCGAGGCTTGGTTTTTTAAGTAGAGGTCGTACCACTGCATGTTTAAACTCTACTGGAACTATTCCAGAAGAGAGGCTACTATTGATAATGTTAAGGACACTTGATCCAATAGTAGCAAGTACCTCCTTAAACAGGCGAGGTGGGAGGGAGTCTGCAGGAGAACCAGAGGGCTTCATATGACTAACTGTGTCATTTAAAAAAGAAAAGGACACCAGCTCAAACTGATGGAAAACAGAAGAGAAATGCAGAGGAACAGAAGGGTCATATGAAGGCTGAGATAAACTGGCTCTAGTTGACACAATTTTGTCAGTGAAAAAATTGAGACAATTTTCACAGAATTCAAAAGAAGCATCAAAACCAACAGATTTGGGAGCATCAATGACAGTGTTAATAGTTTTAAACAGAACTCTGGGGTTGTTATAGTTAGAAGATATAATCTGAGATAGATATATATTCATGTCTGCCTGTACAGTCATCTGAAAGGACAACAAGCTTTCTTTAAAAATGGCAAAGGACACATGCAGCCTGTCTTTTTTCCATTTTCTCTCTGCCATCCTACACTTGCGCCTGGCAGCCCGAGTGACGTCATTCAACCAGGGCTGAGGCGTGGCTTTAGAGCGGCGGCACTTGAAAGGAGCGATCGTGTCCAGTGTTTGTAAACAAATAGTGTTGAAACCAGAGTGATACAGAGTGATACTGAGTGATATTAATGATACTGACTGATGCTGAATGATACTGAGTGATGCTGAATGAAACTGAGGGATGCTGAGTGATACTGAATGATACTGAGTGATGCTGAATGATACTGAGTCATACTGAGTGATGCTGAATGATACTGAGTGATGCTGAATGATACTGAGTGATGCTGAATGATACTGAGCTATTCTGAATGATACTGAGCGATGCTGAATAGTAATGAGTGATGCTGAATGTTACTGCTTGATGCTGAATGATACTGAGTGATACTAAGTGATACTGAGTGATGCTGAATGATACTGAGTGGTGCTGAATGATACTGTGTGATGCTAAGTGATACTGAGTGATGCTGAATGATGCTGAGTGATACTGAGTGATACTGATTGACACTGAGTGATGCTGAATAATACTGAATGATACTAAGTGATACTGAGTGGTGTTGAGTGATACCAAGTGACGCTGGGTGATGCGGAATGATACTGAGTGATGCTGAATGATGCTGAGTGATGATGAGTGATGCTGAATGATACTGAGTGATGATGAGTGATGCTGAACGATACTGAGTGATACTGAGTGATACTGAGTGATGCTAAATGACACTGGGTGATGCTGAATGATACTGAGTGATACTAAATGATGCTGAATGATACTGAGTGACACTGGGTGATACTGAGTGATACTGTGTGATGTACCTTCCTGATGGCCCTTAGATGAAGGGTGAAGATGGCCCCTCAATGAAGAACAGTGAAGATGGCCCCTCGATGAAGGGTGAAGATGGCCCCTCAATGAAGAACAGTGAAGATAGCCCCTAGATGAAGGGTGAAGATGGCCCCTCAATGAAGAACAGTGAAGATGGCCCCTAGATGAAGGGTGAAGATGGCCCCTCAATGAAGAACAGTGAAGATAGCCCCTAGATGAAGGGTGAAGATGGCCCCTCAATGAAGAACAGTGAAGATGGCCCCTAGATGAAGGGTGAAGATGGCCCCTCAATGAAGAACAGTGAAGATAGCCCCGAGATGAAGGGTGAAGATGGCCCCTCAATGAAGAACAGTGAAGATAGCCCCGAGATGAAGGGTGAAGATGGCCCCTCGATGGAGAATATTGAAGATGGCCCCTAGATGAAGGGTGAAGATGGCCCCTCAATGAAGAACAGTGAAGATAGCCCCTTGATGAAGAACAGTGAAGATGGCCCCTCAATGAAGGGTGAAGATGGCCCCCCGATGAAAAATATTGGAGATGGCCCCTAGATGAAGGGTGAAGATGGCCCCTTGATGAAAGATGAAGATGGCCCCTGGATGAAGGGTGAAGATGGCCCCTCGATGAAGAACAGTGAAGATGGCCCCGAGATGAAGAACAGTGAAGATGGCCCCGAGATGAAGGGTGAATATGACCCCTAGATGAAGGGTGAAGATGACCCCTAGATGAAGGGTGAAGATGGCCCCTCGATGAAGAACAGTGAAGATGGCCCCTAGATGAAGGGTGAAGATGGGCCCTCGATGAAGAATAGTGACGATGGCCCCTAAATGAAGAATAGTGAAATGGCCTCCAGATGAAGAACAGTGAAGATGGCCCCTATAAGAATGGTAAAGATGGCCCCTATAAGAACGGTGTAGATGACCCCTAGATAAAGAATAGTGAAGATGGCCCCTAGATAAAAGGGGAAGATGGCCCCTAGATGAAGGGTGAAGATGGGCCCTCGATGAAGAATAGTGAAGATGGTCCCTACATGAAGGGTGAAGATGGCCCCTAGATGAAGGGTGAAGATGACCCCTAGATGAAGGGTGAAGATGGGCCCTCGATGAAGAATAGTGAAGATGGTCCCTACATGAAAGGGTGAAGATGACCCCTACATGAAGGGTGAAGATGACCCCTAGATGAAGGGTGAAGATGACCCCTAGATGAAGAACAGTGAAGATGGCCCCTAGATGAAGGGTGAAGATGACCCCTAGATGAAGAACAGTGAAGATGGCCCCTAGATGAAGGGTGAAGATGACCCCTAGATGAAGAACAGTGAAGATGGCCCCTAGATGAAGGGTGAAGATGACCCCTAGATGAAGAACAGTGAAGATGGCCCCTAGATGAAGGGTGAAGATGACCCCTAGATGAAGGGTGAAGATGACCCCTAGATGAAGAACAGTGAAGATGACCCCTAGATGAAGAACAGTGAAGATGGCCCCTAGATGAAGGGTGAAGAAGACCCCTAGATGACCCCTAGATGAAGAACAGTGAAGATGGCCCCTAGATGAAGGGTGAAGAAGACCCCTAGATGACCCCTAGATGAAGAACAGTGAAGATGGCCCCTAGATGAAGGGTGAAGATGGCCCCTTGATGAAGGGTGAAGATGACCCCTAGATGAAGAACAGTGAAGATGGCCCCTAGATGAAGGGTGACGATGACCCCTAGATGAAGAACAGTGAAGATGGCCCCTAGATGAAGGGTGAAGATGACCCCTAGATGAAGAACAGTGAAGATGGCCCCTAGATGAAGGGTGAAGATGACCCCTAGATGAAGGGTGAAGATGACCCCTAGATGAAGAACAGTGAAGATGGCCCCTAGATGAAGGGTGAAGATGACCCCTAGATGAAGAACAGTGAAGATGGCCCCTAGATGAAGGGTGAAGATGACCCCTAGATGAAGGGTGAAGATGACCCCTAGATGAAGAACAGTGAAGATGGCCCCTAGATGAAGGGTGAAGATGACCCCTAGATGAAGGGTGAAGATGACCCCTAGATGAAGAACAGTGAAGATGGCCCCTAGATGAAGGGTGAAGATGGCCCCTTGATGAAGGGTGAAGATGGCCCCTAGATGAAGGGTGAAGATGGCCCCTAGATGAAGAACAGTGAAGATGGCCCCTAGATGAAGGGTGAAGATGGCCCCTTGATGAAGGGTGAAGATGGCCCCTTGATGAAGGGTGAAGATGGCCCCTTGATGAAGGGTGAAGATGGCCCCTAGATGAAGAACAGTGAAGATGGCCCCTAGATGAAGGGTGAAGATGGCCCCTAGATGAAGGGTGAAGATGGCCCCTTGATGAAGGGTGAAGATGGCCCCTAGATGAAGAACAGTGAAGATGGCCCCTAGATGAAGGGTGAAGATGGCCCCTTGATGAAGGGTGAAGATGGCCCCTTGATGAAGGGTGAAGATGGCCCCTTGATGAAGGGTGAAGATGGCCCCTTGATGAAGGGTGAAGATGGCCCCTTGATGAAGGGTGAAGATGGCCCCTAGATGAAGATGGCCCCTAGATGAAGGGTGAAGATGGCCCCTAGATGAAGATGGCCCCTAGATGAAGGGTGAAGATGGCCCCTTGATGAAGGGTGAAGATGGCCCCTAGATGAAGATGGCCCCTAGATGAAGGGTGAAGATGGCCCCTAGATGAAGATGGCCCCTTGATGAAGGGTGAAGATGACCCCTAGATGAAGAACAGTGAAGATTGCCCCTAGATGAAGGGTGAAGATGGCCCATTGATGAAGGGTGAAGATGGCACCTAGATGAAGAACAGTGAAGATGGCCCCTTGATGAAGGGTGAAGATGGCACCTAGATGAAGATGGCCGCTAGTTGAAGGGTGAAGATGGGCCCTAGATGAAGATGGCCCCTAGATGAAGATGGTTCCTGCACCTTTGTGAACAGTGTGGTAGAAAAAGTCACTTAAAAGATGTTGTGTGAAAATGTCACGGGGGTGGGGGATGGGGGTCGGGGGATGTCAAAGTCCTTGCCGCTAAGCATGATGGGAGGTGATGTTGACGCAATGATTGTTACAATTAGTGAAGTCGTATTCCGGAAGAGCCACGAGGAAGACGGCGTTCCTCAGGGCGTCACCTCCCTCACGCCTCACCTGACACTACACGCGTGCCTCATGAATAGTTGATCCCAGCAGAGGTCGTCAGGGTGGAGGAACGTCAGCCTTTTGGGGGTCTCATTCTCCTCCGTCCGTGTCTCCTTCACGCCCTCAGTGGCAAAGTCAGTGATGTCACTGTCACGCCACGCCCCTTATCCTGTTTGTCACGCCACGCCCCTTATCCTGTTTGTCACGCCACGCCCCTTATCCTGTTTGCGGCGTGACCATCCGAGGACGAGGCAACTTTGACCTCGTTAGAAACTTCTTCAAACTCGCACCGTGGGGGGCCACAAAGACCCGCCGGGAGCTGTCCTTCTCAATCAATGCTGTCCACGCACACGTGACATTTGCAACACGAGGATAACATGTGTTCGCGCGCGGGGGGGGCGCCC